>NW_027412495.1:128164-150664 GCF_048565385.1 Saimiri boliviensis
CCGGCAGGACGCAGCGGTGGGGAGGGGGCGCACACGCAGGGCCGGGGCCCACGAGGTGTTAGGGGCACGGGAGCTCACTCGGGGGCTCGGGCAGAAACCTCAGGCACGGCCAGGCCACCGGGAAAACACGACCGCGGGATCCGACCACCACAGACGCGAGGGCGGTCCCGTGGCCCTCCTGCCCGGGACGCCGGCCGGCCCTCAGCACCACCGCGGAAGGCCCCTCACGAGCCCCCAGGCCCCACCACCGGGGGGGCCCCCAAAGCGACCTCGGCGACAAGCCGGACACCAGGGCAACATGCCCGGGACCTCATCCATCCCTGAACCCGGCCCCGCTCCGGGAGACCGGCACGCCCCACCGTGGGGACGCTCTCCCGGGCCCAGGCGGCCCGACCCGTTGCGCCGCACACGGGCGCGGCCGTCGGCACCGGCCACGGCTCGGCACGGGAGCGGGCAGAGAGCCGGCTCACAGCGGAAGGGGGTGTCTCGCGCCAGACGGGAACGCCACGCGCACCCATCGCTTAACGACGGCCTCCCCAAGGGCTGGGACGCCAGGCCCGGCCCGGCCCAGCGGGACCCTCCCCCGACTCAGAGGGGGGAGGCGCGGGCCACAGTAGGCGACGAGCGGCACTCGGTCCCCACCGCGGGGACCGGCGGACCCCTCTTCTCACCCCTCGCCGAGGAGAAGAGGGAACTCTGCCTACACACGAGCGATTTCAACCGCTCCGAGCAGCGCTACCACAACGCAGAGAGAGGTGGCAGGCCGGGGGAAGCCCGGTACCCCAAGGCACACCTCTCGGATCGCTAGAGAAGGCTTTCTCACCGAGGGCGGGTCACGCTCCACCACCCACCGGTCGCCCCTCCATCGGGCCACCCACGGAGGCGCTCAGGGACACCTGGGGAAGGGAGGGAGGGAGGGGTCTTCGGCAAGACGAGGAAAACCAGAGGCGCCCCTGGCCCCGCGCGGGAGGGGCGCACCTCGCTCGACCACCTCGACGACACCCCCTCCGACGAGCTGAGCGCCTCCTCAGGACCCACACGCAGACCCCACGGCAGCAACCGGAGGAGGGGACCCCAGGGGCTGGAACGGCACCTCACCCCTCGGCCTCGGGCACCTGAGGGACAGCCCGGAGCGCTCCAGGAGCACCGCAAAGGCCCAAACGGAGCCAACGCTCGCACCACCCCGGCGAGGGCAGCACGGCGGGCCGGCGGGACAGCCCCCCACCGCCGCGGAGAGGGGCCCGCCCCCGCAAGGCAACAACCACAGGAGGCAAGAGCGAGGGAAGCCTGCCGCGTCAGAGGACCCCGACGCCGCCCCCGCCAGGCAGAGGACGGGGGAAGCACGGCGAGGTCGAGCCGGATCCCGTAACCCCTGCGCCTCCCAAGGCAAACCCCACAGGCGGGGAGAGGAGAGGCAAGGGGCCCCCGCAGGCGGGACGAGAAGAGCGGTCCCATTCACCATGAACGGCCGTCCCTCGCCCGCCACGGATCGGTCGCGGCCCGGGAGAGCATGACGTCACCACATCGATCAGAAGGACGACCCCAGAGCGGAGCAGCAGGCAGGGATCGAGCTCACACCAGAGCCACCGAGCCGACCGGGCGGCGGTCAGCCAGCTCCGCCCTGGGGAAGGGACGGCGGACAACCCCGGGGAGAGGAGAACGCCTGACACGCACGGCACGGAGCCAAACGGGGTGGGGTTGTCGCGACCGCCCCAGGTGCCCGCAGCGGGGAGCGCAAGACGCAGGCAGACGGGAGCCCACCCGCATCGGCCTTTCCCCGCCACACCCGGTTGGGTCAGAGGAGACCCGGGCCCAGGGCGGCACCAGGGAGCCGGGACGCTCGAGCAGACGCACGAGAGGCAAGGCACACGGACCCCAGCCGGCGGCTCAAGCCAGAGCAGGGCCAGCTAGCCAGGTCACAGATACACCAGAGCACCCCCATACAGCCAGAGGCCCGACCTCTCCAGCGACAGGTCGCCGGAGGACAGCGTGTCAGCAGTAACCCGGCGGCCCAAAACGCCAACTCAGAGTGAAAGATACACCCCTCCCGGGGGCAGGGGGTCGAGGCACCGGCCACACCGCCGACTCAGAAGCGCGCGACACGGACATCTGTCCCCAAAAAGGCCACCATCGCAGCCAGACACGGAGCACCCAGGGCCGTCTGGTCGACCCCAAGACACACAGGCACACACACACACACACACACGCGGGAGCAGCAGCCGGGCCGGGGACGCCCTCCGGGTCACCGGTGCCACGCAGGGGCCGGCCCGTGCCTCCAGAGCGAGACCCTTTCGGCCGTCCCCTCACACGCGGGGGACACACGAGGGGACCGCTCTCCGACTAAGTACGCGGACTTGAAAGAAAAGTATCACAGCAGAGGGACCGCGGCCGGGCGCGGCACCCCGGGAGGATGGCGCAGGACGGCCACCGACTCCCCACGGGGACTCGGAAAAGAGATTCGGCGGGCGCCTCAGGCGGCCAGGGCCCGCGCGCGGGCCCGCCACAGGGCCGGGGAAGGGCGTCCCCGGCCACCCGCGCCACGCCCAGAGGGTCCCCGCGGGTCGCGGGTCGGGCCTCGGGAGCTACGGCGTGCTGGTCGACCCGCCCCGGCAGCCCCCACACCGCGCTCGGGCCTGGAAACTCGGCGACAGCCTTCCCCCATACAGCCCTGCACGCCCAAGCTCTGACTCACAAGTGACTCGCCAGAGCTCCGGCGCCACAGGGACAGCCCCGCTGACGGCCGCAGGCTTTCCGAAGCACCGCCTAGCTCACAGCGGGGAGAGTCCCCTCCCTCGGCAGCTGCCACCGGAGCTCCGGAACGCCAGGACAACGATATAAAAGCGGCCGCCAGATGGAGCCCGACAACCGGCGACAACCGTCCCAAACCAGTCACCAAGACAGATCCCGACGGCGGGGCGGCCGGCGGACCGCAAAACCGAAACCGTGAGTCGAGACAGTCTTCCCGAGGCCGAAAAAACACAGCCCCTCCACCCCAACCCCACAGAAACGGTCCTCCAAACGTCTCTCTGCATAGACCGAGACAGAGTCAAAAGACAAGCCCATGACGTGTGGGTATTCGGAGACGCATCTCGGAGGGAGACAGAACACACGGGGCTCGGTCGCGAGTCATTCGGGTGACAGAGAGACACAGAAGGAGGACACGTCCACAATCCACACGGGGGGAGGGGGGAGGGGGGAGGGGGGAGGAGGGAGGGAGGGAGGGAGGGAGGGAGGGGATAGAAAAAAGAGAGGTGGAGGAAGGAGAGAGGGGGGAGGAAGGAGGTGGAGAAAACAGAGAGACAGAATTCTTAAAATCTGGAGAAAACATATGATGAAAGAGAGGTGGAAAATGAAGAAAGATGAAAAAGAGAGAGAATGAGGAAAGAGATGAAGGAAAGAAGGGCGAAAGAGAGGAAAAAAGAGTATAAAAGCCAAAAAAAAAAGAAAGAAAGGAAAAAGGAAAGGAACAGAAAAAAGGAAAGAAAGAAGGGAAGGAGGGAGGGAGGGAGGGAGGGAGGGAGGGAGGGAGGAAGGAAGGAAGGAAGGAAGGAAGGAAAGAAAAAGAAAGAAACAAAGAAAGAAGAGGCTCGCGCCCTTTTCGGCGTTAGCCCACCTGCATCGAGGTGAAAATATGAATGAAAGCAAGCAAGCAAGCAAGCAAGCAAGCAGGCAAGCAAGCAAACTCCATGTTGGGGTCCCCTTGCACGAACACTCTCATGGAAGCCATCTTTCTCTTTCCTGGATTTTCATGGAAGCCTGTCTCCCCCTCCTGAACTCCATCTCTCTCTGTTCCCTTCCAATCAGTGTGGAGGCTGCTTTCCTCTCCTGGATCCCATCTTTCTGGATTCTCTCACTCAGCGTGAGACTTAGCTGTTTCTGTCTCGCTCCTCCTGTTTCTCTCTCTCTCTCTCTCTCTCTCTCTCTCTCTCTCTCTCTCTCTCTCCAAATAAATCACTTTCTACAAAAACAGAAAGAAAGAAAGAGGAAGGAAGGAAGAAAAAGACAGAAAGAGAAAATAAAATTCTGTACTAAACATAATCTGGCCTGGCGACAGAGCAAGGCTCCATCTAAAAAGAAAGACAGAGAGAGAGAGAAGAAGGAAAAAGACGGGGGGGAAGGGGGGGGAGGAGAGAGAGAGAGAGAGAGAGAGAGAGAGAGAGAGAGAGAGAGAGAGAGAGAGGAGAGAGAGAAAGAGGCTGGGCGCGGTGGCTCATGCCTGTAGTCCCCGCACTTTGGGAGGCCGAGGCGGATGTATCAGAAGGTCAGGAGCCTGAGACCAGCCTGGCCAAAAATGTTGAAAGCCTGTCTCTACAGAAAATACAAAAATTAGCTGGGCGCGGTGGCACACGCCTGTAATCCCAGCTACTCAGGAGGCTGAGGCAGGAGAATCGCTTGAACCCGGCAGGCGGAGGTTGCCATGAGCCGAGATCGCGCCATTGCACTGCAGCCTGGGTGACAGAGTGAGAGCCTGTCAAAAAAAAAAAAAAAAAAAAAAAAAAACACCGAAAACCAAAAAACAAAAACCCACAGGAAACACAGGCACAACGAAAGAAACACAGGCACAACAAAAGAAACACAGAAACAACAACAACAACAACAAAAACAGAAAAACAAAAAAAAAAAAAAAAAGAAAAAAGAAACACAGAAACAACAAAGGAAACACAGGCACAACAAAAGAAACACAGAAACAACAAAAAACCAAAAAAACAACAAAAAAAAAAAAGAAAGAAAGAAAAAAGAAACACAGAAACAACAAAAGAAACACAGGCACAACAAAAGAAACACAGAAACAACAACAACAGCAAAAAAAAACAAAACAAAAAAACAAAACAAAACAAAAAAAAAAAAAAAACACAGAAACACAGAAACAACAAAAGAAACACAGAAACCACAAAGGAAACACAGAAACAACGAAAGAAACAAACAACTGGAAAAGGAAATTAGGAAGACAGAAACAAACGGAGAAAGGATAGGATTTTTTTTTTTTCTTTTTGGCTTGTAATCCTCTAAAAGCATAGTAAGGACCAGGGAGGGGCTACGACACACCTTCCACCTTACGAATCTGTTGGCCAGGATAATAAAAATATTACACTTAACATAACCCTTAAAAGTGACTATCAGCCGGGCGCGGTGGCTCAGGCCTGTCATCCCAGCACTCTGGGGGGGCTGACGCGGGTTGACCACCTGAGGTCAGGAGCTCCAGACAAGGCCGGCCAACATGGCGAAGCCCCATCTCTACTAAAAATACAGCAAAAGTTCTTTAATGTCAAAAAAAAAAAAAAAAAAAAAAAAAAAAAAAAAAAAAAAAAGAAAAGAAAAAAAAAAGAAAAGAAAAAAGAAAGAAAGAAAGAAAATTCTCCGAGCGTGGTGGCACATGTGTGGAACCCCAGCCACTCAGGAGGCCGAGGCAGGAGAATTGCTTGGATCAGGGAGGCGGAGGTTGAGTGAGCAGAGCTCGCACCGCTGCATTCCAACCTGGGCGACAGAGCGAGACTCCATCTAAAAAATATATAAAATTGGCCGGGCGCGGTGGCTCAAGCCTGTCATCCCAGCACTTTGGGAGGCCGAGGCGGGTGGATCACAAGGTCAAGAGATCGAGACCATCTTGGTCAACATGGTGAAACCCCGTCTCTACTAGAACTACAAAAAATTGGCTGGGCATGGTGGCACGTGCCTGTAATCCCAGCTACTCAGGAGGCTGAGGCAGGAGAATTGCCTGGATCCAGGAGGCGGAGGTTGCGGTGAGCCGAGATCGGGCCATTGCACTCCAGCCTGGGTAACAAGAAGAGCGAAACTCCGTCTCAAAAAAAAAAAAAAAAAAAAAAAAAATACATGGATGCATGGACGGACGGACGGACGGACGGACGGACGGACGGTTGGTTGTAAAAGACATGCAAGGAGGTGGCGGAACACGGGAAGGCTCCACTCCTTCCTAAAGACCAGAGCAGGTGAACAGGACCATCCACTTGGGATGTCCACCATTCCAAACCACAGTGGAGGCCTTGAGGATGTCAGAGCAAGGAAGGCCCTGCCGTTATCTGTGGCACCCGACCTCGCCTGTAAATATTTCAGAAAACTGACTTGTTCGTTCATTCATTCATTCATTCGTTCGTTGTATGCGACGGCCCCAGCTGAGACTTCCTCTCAAATAAACAAAGACGTAAGTGAATAAATGAACGTCAAAAGAAAAAGGCAAGGAAATGGCGGAGCATGGGGAAGCTCCGCCTTTTTCTAAACACCAGAGCAGATACACGGCACCATCAGGTACAGACATAGGCCATTGGGAATCTGCTGTCACCGTGCCAAATTGGCACCAAAACAGTGCACGTTTCCGAGCCATCGCCGCTATCGTCAGGTATAATGGCAGAGTCACGACCACATAGAGATCTTCCAACCCACCAACCGTGTTTCTACTCTTAGGAGCCCGGCCGGGAGAACAAACAGGGCATTTAGCAAAGCACTCATCTTACGTTCCTTGGTCTCCCGTGTCTCTCGTGAAACCTACCACAGTCAGAGTCCTTTTTCTATTCCCCCGCCCCCGCCAACTCGCAGCCGTCGACAGAGTACCAAAATAAAAGAACGGCGAACACATTTTACGCAACGAGGAGGGAAAACAACAAAGCGAAAGTCTCAGAGGTTCGTGGTACAGAATGAAGAGACTCTTTCAGAATTCACAGAAAGACACACACATGGAAGGATGGAAAGAAACAAAGAAAACAGAAAGCGAGTAAGGACGATAAAGAACAAGAAATATAAAGAAAGAGAGACAGAGATGTAAAGGGAAGAAAGATGAAAAAGAAAATAGAGACACAGAAAGAAAAAGATGATGAGAAATGAGAGAAAGTAGGGAGGAAGAAAGAAAAAAGAAAAAGAATGAAAGAGAGGGGAGAGAGGGAGGGAGGCAGGAGGAGAGACCGAGAGACCGAAGGAGAGAGAGAGAGAGAGAGAGAGAGAGAGAGAGAGAGAGAGAGAGGCAGAGAGACAGAGAGAGAGGGGGGGAATGAAAGAAGTAAAAAAGAGGGCAGCACACCACGGCTCACATCTATAACCCCCACACCTTGGGAGACTCGGGTGGAAGAATCGCTCGAGGCCAGGAGTTTGAGACCAGCCCTGGCAACACAGCCAGTTCCCGTGTGTACTAAAATGTAAAAACAATTAAAAAGTTCGCCGGGCATCGTGACGGCGGGCGCCTGTAGTCCTAGCTTTTTGGGAGCCCGAGGTGGGAGGATCGCCTGAGGTCGGGAGGCGGAGGCTGCCATGGGCCTTGGCCAGACGAATGCATGCACCGCAGCCTGTTGCCTGGGCTGGTCTCGAACTCCTCGGCTCTAGCAAAGTACCCGCCTCACCTCCGAACTTGCACCCACCATATTCATCGGTCCCGGAGGTGTCCGTGACAGATTTTAGTAGGGGAGCATTCGTTCCTAAAGACCAGAGCAGATAAACAGGACCACCCGTTGGAGACGTACACCATTCTGAATCGCAGTGGAGGCTTTGAGGATTTCAGAGCAAGACCCTGCTGCTATCTGCAGATAACCACCCTTCTTTCGAGGGACAGGGTTCTCTCAGGGAACCTGTGGCTGTTAGGTAGGGTGGAAGCCAAAGGCCCAACCATGGGGCCACAACGTTACCATGTTAGCCGAACCGCTCATGACACACCGGGCATTAAGTGGGCGTGCACAGCACGCCTGTAATCCCAGCACTTTGGGAGGCTGAGACGACGGGTGGCTCACCTGAAGTCAGGAGTTCGAGACGAGCCTGGTGACCAGGGCATAACCCCGTCTCTACTAAATACACAAACATTAGCCGGGTGCGGTGGCGCGCGCCTCTAGTCCCAGCTACTCACTCGGGAGGCCGAGACGGTAGAAGCGCTTTGACTCGGGAGGCGGAGGTTGCAGAGAGCCGCGATCGCACCGCTGCACTCCAGCCTGGGCGACAGAGGAAGACTCCGTCTCAAATAATAGCAAGAGCAAAAACAGCAATAATAATAACGGTAAATTAAATGTAGAAAAACAAGGAATTACACCTAATTTGTAGTGTCATTGTTGCCTCGAAAGGCAGGAAGTGTAGGTTTGTGTCACCGTGGGTTTTCTTGTTTTGTCTTTGTTCCCGAAAAATCACTCATTCATTCATTCATTTGTTCAATTCTGTTTTATTCTATTCTATTCTATTCTGTTCTGTTCTGTTCTGTTCTGCTCTATTCTAGTCTATTCTATTCTGTTCTGATGTTTTTTTTTTTTTTGTGGTTTTTTTGTTCTGTTGTGTTGTGTTTTTTGATTTTTGTTTGTTTGTTCGTTTGTTTTCTTTTTTAAAGATGGGGCTTCTCCATGATGGTCAGGCTGGTCTTCAACTCCTGACCTCAGGCGATCCACCCACCTCGGCCTCCCAAAGTGCTAGGATGACAGGCGCGAGCCACCGCGCCCGGCTACTTTTTTGTACTTTTTGGTATTTTCACTAGAGGCAGGGGTTTCACTATGTTGACCAGGCTGGTCTCGAACTCTTGACCTCTGATCCACCCGCCACGACCTTCCAGGCAGGCGTGAGCCACCGCACCTGGCCTGTTTATTCTTTTTATCTGATCAAAGAACAACGAGGCCCAGTGGTGAGAATGGCGATTCCCTAGGCAACAAGGGAGGGAGGAACTTGGAGATGGGGGCAGGGGGCGGGGGCGGGGGCAGCGGACAAGACACAGTTGCCCCGGGCTCTGCGCAGGCGGCCTGAGCGTTCTTCCTCCATGAGGTCTCGGTTTTCAGAGTAGGTTCTTCCTTCGTGAGGCCTCGGTTTTCAGAGTAACAGTGGCCGCTAGGTGATGCCCGAGGTCTGCCAATAGAGAGTGTCAACCCGGAATGAATTGGGATCGCCCGGAGCGGGAGTGGGGGAGGGGAAGAATGGAGACCTCCCCCCACCAGAGCACAGTGGGGCCGCCGTGCCCTCCCAGGCGGTTCCCACAAGCAATCGACCAGGGCGCCGGGGAGACACAGCCTAAGTCCCCACCCATCGGATTATCTGAACCTTCCTTCCAGAGAAGAGAGACCGACTGGAAATTCTCTCGGTCAAGGTCAAAACCTAAAAGGATCCCTGGCACACCCACCAGGCCTAAGACAATTAAAAGAGAGAAAAAAAATATATATATATATATATATTTTTTTCTTTTTTAAGACGGAGTTTCGCTCTTGTTACCCAGGCCGGAGTGCAATGGCGCGATCTCGGCTCACCGCAACCTCCGCCTCCTGGGTTCAGGCAATTCTCCTGCCTCAGCCTCCCGAGTAGCTGGGACTACAGGCGTGTGCCACCACGCCCAGCTAATTTTTTATATTTTTAGTAGAGACGTGGTTTCACCGTGTTGACCAGGATGGTCTCCATCTCTTGACCTCGTGATCCACCCGCCTCGGCCTCCCAAAGTGCTGGGATCATAGGCGTGAGCCACATGATCGCGCCATTGCACTCCGGCCTGGGTAACAAGAGCGAAACTCCGTCTCAAAAATAAAATAAAATAAAATAAAAGAGTTGTTTCAAAGTAGAAGAGCTGTTTCTGTGTTCTGGGTACATCTGTGTATTTCCGTGTAACAAAATTAGTTGTTTGAAACATGAGGATTTAAATTTTTTTTTTTTTTTTTTTTAACTCCTTACATGTACAGTCCTGCGATAGACAGACCACGAGACTCGTCAGCTCAGAGTCCATGAGGCCAGAAGCTGACATCCTGCATATCGATTTAGAATGAATGACCGAATTTATTTATGTATTTATTTAGTTTGAGATGGGGTCTCGCTCTGTCGCCTAGGGTGGAAGGCAATGGCACGATCTAGGCTCACTGCAACCTTTCTGTCCCGGGTTCAAGCGATTCTTTTTGCCTCAGCCTCCCGAGTAGCTGGGAATACAGGCACGTGCCACCACGCCCGGATGATTTTTGTATGTTCTTCTATTTTTGTATGTTCTTCTTCTTCTTTCTTTCTTTCTTTCTTTCTTTCTTTCTTTCTTTCTTTCTTTCTTTCTTTTTTTTTTTTTTTTTTTGAGACGGAGTTTCGCTCCTGTTACCCAGGCTGGAGTGCAATGGCGCGATCTCGGCTCACCGCAACCTCCGCCTCCTGGGCTCAGGCAATTCTCCTGCCTCAGCCCCCTGAGTAGCTGGGATTACAGGCACGCGCCACCACGCCCAGCTAGTTTTTTGTATTTTTAGTAGAGACGGGGGTCTCACCATGTTGACCAGGACGGTCTCGATCTCTCGACCTCGTGATCCACCCGCCTCGGCCTCCCAAAGTGCTGGGATGACAGGCTTGAGCCACCGCGCCCGGCCGATTTTTGTATTTTTAGCGGAGCCGGGGTTTCACCATGTTAGCCAGCCAGAACGGTCTCGATCTCCTGACCTCGTGATCCGCCCACCTCCCAAAGAGCTGGGATTGATTACAGGCGTGAGCTACCGCACCCGCCCGGGCTAGAATGAATTTAAACAAGCCAGTCGAACACTCTGCCGGGAAACTCTCAGGAAGACACGCGATTACAAACAAGGGACAAATCATAATGATTAATAACAATAATAATAATTGGTGTCTGTCATCCCCGCACTTTGGGAGGCCAAAGGCAGGTGGCTCCCTTGATCCCAGGCGATGGAGACCAGCCTTGGCAACATGGGGAGACCTCGTCTCCACAGAAATACAAACATTAGCCGGTTTCATAACCTGGGCTCCAAATTAATTTTTAAAAATAGATTAAAATTTTAAACAACAACAACAACAACAACAACAACAACAAATAAACGCTGCATTCTGTTAGTTTTGCTTTCTACCCTGCGAAGGACAGGGTCCGTCCTTTCTACCCTTTCTACCCTGTCTGTCCGTCCGTCTGTCTGTTTGTGACAGGGTCTCACTCTCTCTGTCGCCCAGGGTGAAGTGTCTCCAAGTAGCCGAGACTACAGACACGCACCCCGGGGTTTGGCCGTGTAGCCCCAGGTTGGTGTCGAGCTCCCGGGCTCAAGAGATCTTACCGCCTCGGCCTCCCAAAGTGTTGGGGTTACCGGCACGAGCCACCGCACCCGGCCTGAGTTAATACCGGCAAGGGCCAGGATCTGCCAAGGCCTGTGTTCCAGGGTGGGGACAGTGGATCCCATGGTAGAGGGAGCCATCGGTCCACACTGAGCTCCGGCCAGCCTCAGGTCCCACCGTGCGCAAACTAGGGGGTTTTCTATACCCTAGTTTGAAAAGGGAGGGGGAAACCTAGCTGATGCAAATTTTTCACAAAAGCAAAGTAAGCAAAAAGTTAAAAGATAAACCAGTACATGAGAAATTAAACAGTACCAGGCACAAGGGCTAGAGCTGTCATAAAAAGACATACAACTTATAGATATGAGGGCTCTGGGTACTCGACAGCACCTGCAGTCCCAGGCTCTGCTGGTGCCGCTGTACTCGGCCTCTTATCAGCAAATGCACTCAGGGATGCGCCCGCTGTTGTCCTGCCCCACCTACATACTACAGTTGCCTACTTAATGAGGGGAATAACTGAAACGAAGAAGCTAAGATGGAGTCTGTCTGGCACAAGAAGCTAACATGAGGATCGAACAGCTCTTAGCTAAGAAAGAGAGTCAGTTTTGCTGGGCGCGGTGTCTCGCGCCTGTAATCTCAGCACTTTGGGAGGCCGAGGTGGGCGGATCACCTGAGGTCAGGAGTTTGAGACTAGCCTGGCAAACATGGTGAAACCCTGTCTCAAAAAAAAAAAAAAAAAAAAAAGAAAGAAAGAAAGAAAGAAAAAAGAAAAGAAAAGAAAAGAAAAAAAGAGAGAGAGTCAGTTTAAGCCAACCAAAATCAGATTGTGAGAGAGAAAGGGAGGGAGGGAGGGAGGGAGGGAGGGAGGGAGAGAGAGAGAGAGAGAGAGAGAGAGAGAGAGAGAGAGAGAGAGAGAAGTGATAACAGGAATGCTGTCAGCAGGCTCAGGCCTTATAGCCAAAAAGCTGAAACCACCGTCTGGGATGTTTTCCCAAGAGCTAGTGGTGCCACAAGGGGCCGTGTGTAGCTGTGGAAATGGGAGAGGAGTGTTTGGAGTTACATATTTGAGAGACAGAACGGACAGGGCTCGGTCATGGGTCATTTAGGACATGGGGAGATACAGACTGAGAAATCCCTCCCATCATCCTAGCTGAACAGAGGGACACGGTTTATCGAGACAGTAAGTCTGGGTAACAACCGAGTCAACGGGGAAAGCAAACCCAGATTTTAGGGTTGCATTTCTCTCTCTCTCTCTCTCTCTCTCTCTCTCTCTCTCTCTCTCTCTCTATCTTCAGAGGAAGTCTCACTCTGTCCACAAGGCTGGAGTGCAGTGGTGCGATCTCGGCTCACTCAGTGCAACCTCCGACTCCCAGGTTCAAGTGAATCTCCTGCCTCAGCCTCCCGAGTACCTGGGATTACAGGCGCGCACCGCCACACCCGGCTACTTTTTGTCTTTTTTGTAGAGACGTGATTTCACCGTGTTGGCCAGGATGGTCTCGAACTCCTGACCTCAGGTGATCCGCTCACCTTGGCCTCCCAAAGTGCTGCGATGACGGGCATGAGCCACCGTCCCAGGCCTGAATCTTTATTAATATGGAACATCCATGAGGTCTCCAAGTGCAGAAATCAACTCGCCACTTCTGTACAGGATTCTGTATGGAGACGAAATCTTGGATTCCTAAAGTGAAGAATTGAGGCCTTGGGACCGGATTAGATTAGAACTACCTGAACTTATATTAAAAAGAAAATGAGGAAGAGGGAGAGGGAGAGGGAAAGGGAGAGGGAGAGAGAGAAGGAGGAGGAGGAGGAGGAGGAGGAGGAGGAGGAGGAGGAGGAGGAGGAGGAGGAGGAGGAGGAGGAGGAGGAGGAGAGAGAAGGAGAAGGAAGAGGAGGAGGAGGAGGAGGAGGAGGAGGAGGAGGAGGAGGAGGAGGAGGAGGAGGAGAAGGAGAAGGAGAGAGAGAAGGAGAAGGAGGAGGAGAAGGAGAAGCAGAAGGAGAGGCAGAAGGAGAAGGAGAAGGAGAAGGAGAAGGAGAAGGAGAAGGAGAAGGAGAAGGAGGAGAAGGAGAAGGAGAAGGAGAAGGAGAAGGAGAAGATGGAGAAGGAGGAGAAGGAGAAGAAGAAGCCCTCATGGATTTCTAGAAAATAAGACCTTATGACTTTTGCGTCCGTTGGCGACTCTAGGTAGTTTGCTGGGCCGGGTTCTGCGGCCTTGCTTCTGTTGACTTTTGCACTCCAGGCCACGACGCCGCAGGACCAGACCTGCGAGGAGTTCAGCCACGCTGCCTGCCAAGAAAGAAGCTTTACCTCGCTGACCCTATGAAGGCGCGTGTGGTTCTCAAATACAGGCATTCCGATGGAAACGTGTGTATTAAAGTAACAGATGATCGAGTTTGTTTGGTGCCTAAAACAGAGCAAGCTGGCCGGGCGCGGTGGCTCAAGCCTGTCATCCCAGCACTTTGGGAGGCCGAGGCGGGTGGATCACGAGGTCGAGAGATCGAGACCGTCCTGGTCAACACGGTGAAACCCCGTCTCTACTAAAAATACAAAAAGTTAGCTGGGCATGGTGGCGCGTGCCTGTAATCCCAGCTGCTCGGGAGGCTGAGACAGGAGAATTGCCTGAACCCAGGAGGCGGAGGTTGCAGTGAGCCGAGATCGCGCCATTGCACTCCAGGCTGGGTAAGAAAGAGCGAAACTCCGTCTCGGGGGGGAAAAACAGAGCAAGCTCAACATGTAAAGACGATTGAGAAATTCCACAGTCAACCTATGCGACCCATGGTGGTAGCCAAGGAATCCCCACAACGTTACCATAGAAACTGAGTGAAGGGTTTGAAATGAAGACTTTGTCACGGCCTTAGGAAGTCAATATCTTTTGAAGAAGAGAAAGTGCTGGGACAGAAAATACTTTATGTCACTGAGTGGACTATTCGCAAGCTGAGAGGTCATTTTTTTGTCGTTTTCTTTTGGATGTTTGCCTCAGAGAGCTAGGGATGCGAATGTTTTCAGTCAGAAAGTTTGTATTTACTTTCGGAAACTGAGCAACCGATGCATCTGTCTCGGGAACTTGGCAGATTATCTGATGTTAGGTCAAACGCATAATTGTTTCTTCGGCAGATTCGTATCAGCCACTTGAAAATAAGCTACGAAGAAAAGACGATTGTTCCTTAAATTTAGTTCGCCTGTCTTTAAAAGAACATTAAATGTAACCAGTTTGTTGGATCGAGGTATTTCTTTTGGAGCATAAAATGTATGCTGTCGATGACCAATAAATATAAAATATGGTCATTGGAATCAGCTCCGCACCATGGTATGCATTGTTACGAATAGCGTGCACCTGATTATGTATAGCAGTGTAGCCTCAATTATACCTAAAAGTAATTGAGTAACCAGTATGCTTTGCCTTCTTTCCAGACTTAAAATACCTTTTGTCATAGGGGATTGGTAGTATCAGCTTGTGGAGCAATGTCTTTGAATCTAGTTTTCAGTGATCAGAAGCAGCGGTTGTTTGAGTGCGTGAATGGAAGGATGACCACTGTAACTGTACCGAAACCACCGTATTTCAGAAATTTTTACTACGTATTTTTCATCTGCAGTTTCTCAGAAGGGCTATGGATTATTCAAAGTGTCAGATCCTTGCATACTTCTGTGACACCCCTGTCCGTCTTTTCTCTCTCTTTAACCAAAGTGTTAGGTGTGACTGCCACAACGGTCATGTTTTCCAGTAAACCGGAAGTATGTGATGATTTGACACTTACGTTTGTATACCAAATTTCACCACCTAAACGTCGTGTTCACATGTTGATTCCTCAAGAATGAAATGAAGGTACTACGCTGAAGTATATTTTGTAGAGAAATGTCAGATATAGGTGAAGGGGAGGAAGGCAGCAAATCACACTGGCATGTGTGTACCTATGCAACAATCTTGCATGTTTTTCACATGGTACCCCAAAACATAAAATGCAATAAAACACACACACACACACACACACACACACACACACACACACACGTATGTATACATATATATAGTAGAAACTTGTCATGTTGAGCAACATTTTAGCATGCTAAGTTTCCTTAGCTATATGAATTTTCGCATGTTTGAGAGAGGTCAGTAAAGAAAATACTACAAAAAAGAAGGAGAAGGAGAAGAAAAAGAAGGCCTTATTGTTGTACCCGAGCGAGTCAAAGAATGCACCACACTCTGAGATTGACGCCCCAGATTCTCTCGGCCCCTCAGAAAACGTTAGGTGGTCTTTTATACCCTAGTTTTTAAAAGGAAGGGGGAACTTAGCCGAAGCAAATTTTTCACAGGAGCAGAGTAAGCCAAAAGTTAAAAGATAAACTAGGACATGAGAAATAAAACGGCGCCAGATGCGAGGGCTTTACCCTCGCATCACAAAAGACATACAACTTACATAGGTCACGGGGGCTCTGGGCACTGGACAGCACCTGCCTGCATTCCCAGGCGCTGCTGGTACCACTTAACTCGGCCTCTTATCAACAAATGCATTCCGGGAGGTGCCCCGGTGCCAGCCCACCCCAGGTACAGACTCTGGTTACGTACGGAAGGGTGGGAAAATAACTAAAATGTAGAAACTAAGATGGAGTCTGTCCAGCTCAGGAAGCTACCAGAAAGCCTGAACGAGCTTTTAGTCTGAGAAAGAGAGAGTTAGTTTTAACTGGCAAAAAGCAGGTTATCACGTTATGAAGTGCAGTTGACATCAACCGGCTGTCACTCTACCTCGAGCAATCCACAAAAGCGCTAGTCAACAACAGGAGGAAAACAGCGGCTAACACGTCCCGAGGAAAAGGTATGCCTTCCTAGAATTCCGTGCCAAGGCAGGCATCGCCTGCGGTAATCCTAAGCGAGCAAAGTCTGACTTTTTAGATAGCATTTCTGTGTTGGGCAAATTCTACTGTGGCCCAGGGCATTCCCATTTTGCAAAGATGCTGGCTGGGAGAAGGAGAAAATAAGACATCATGATAAAAGGTGATTGAGACCCAGCCAAGATGAAGCTTTCCTAGGGAGGGAGGCCTGAGGAGTGAACGGGGTGAAAAAAACCCCCACCACCACAGTCCAGCCCGCCCACCCGCTTGCCCACGCGGACCAAAGGCTGTGCCATCGCCCGCAGCTGCCTCTGGGGAAGTGAGACCCTGCTCCACCCCCACCCCCCCATCTTCAAAACCAGTGGCCACTGAGTGAGGTGAGGCCTGGCGATCACCGATGCAAATGTCAACCGGTAAAGGGTGGGGGGAGGGGAGAGGAGATGGAGGCCCACCCGGCTGGCTCCAGAACGTTCCCAGCTCACAAAGGCACGGATTCGGAGTAAAGGGGTGGGGGAGGGGGCTTACAAAATAAACCAACTCCTCATAAAGCCCAAGTGGAAGAGTCTGTGTGCATGAAAGACACCAACAAACAAACACAAAGTGCTGATAAAAGAACAATAGGGCCCCCACCAGGGTGGAGGTTCCCTAGGCAACAAGGGAGAGAGGGAGGGGCCTCCAGATGGGAGGAAGAGAAACCGGTTGCCCCAGGCTCCGTGAAGTGGTCGGGCAGACCTCCCTCCGCGCCACCTCGATTTTCCATCCCGGTGGCCGCTAGGTGATGCCCGAAGACAACTGATGCTTGCAGGCGTCAGCACGGAAAAGAAGGGAACCGTGGATCGCTCTGGGTCGGGGTGGAGGTTGAGGAGGCGGAGGCGGGGGCGGGGGCGGGGGCGGGGGCGGGGGCGGGGGCGGGGGGCGGGGGCGGCTCAGGCACGCCGCGTCGCGTCGCCGGCCTCTCCCCGATCCCTCTCGGACCAGGTCGTTTCTGGGCCCAGGGAGTTCTCTCGGGTGATGCCCGCCTGCAACTAGTTGACCAGAGCCCCCAGGGGACACGGCCTAGGCACCCGCCCATGGGTTCATCGGGAACTTCAATTCCGCTAGAGAGGAGGGAGAGGAGACCGGGGGTGGGGGCGTGTGGACGGACGCTAGGGGTGGAGATGGGCCCTATCTAAGATGGAAGTCCGGTCCATAGCGTTTCCGAGTGGACTGCAGACCCACCACCTCAGAGTGGCAATACCTGTGACAGGGAAACGAAGGTCCGTGAAATCCACGCTCCCGGACACAGCGTGGATTTCACGGGGAGAAGAAGACAGCTTGCAGCACGTTCCCTCCTGCCCCGGGGTCAAGTTTTCACTCCCAAAGTTTGCATTTCTTCCCCCCACCCCCACAAATTTCCGCTCCCGCTCTCGCTGTCGTTGCCCAGGCTGGATGAAGTGCAGTGGTGCGATCTCGGCTCACCGAAACCTCCGCCTCCTGGGTTCCAGCGATTCTCCTGCCTCAGCCTCCCGAGTGGCTTGGGATGACAGGCACGTACCACCGTGCCCGGTTAATTTTGTATTTGTAGTAGAGGCGGGGTTTCTCCGAGTTGCCCCGGCTGGTCTCGAACTCTCGACCTCATGTGATCCACCCACCTCGGTCTCCCAAAGCGCTGGGATGACGGGCATGAGCCACCGCGCCCGGCGGCCTAGTATGCGTTTCTGAATCGTGTTCACCAGAGTCCACCCTCTGGTGAATCAGCCAGGAATCTAGTTCGGCGAATCCCAGAGCACCCACATCTGACCTCTAAGATCGGAGTCCACACACTACGCAGGGCTCCACGCGGCGTCTCACCACGAGAACACCACTGCCGTCCCAGCCCAGTAGCGATACAGTGGCCACGTCTTAGAAATCACTCACACCAACACACCGTGATAGGTCCTATGTCTAGAAATGTATGCCACGGTCATGAGCTTTCTTCCTTTTTTTTTTTTTTTTTTTTTTCCCCCTGAGACGGAGTCTCGCTCTTGTTACCCAGGCTGGAGTGCAATGGCGCGATCTCGGCTCACCGCAACCTCCGCCTCCTGGGTTCAGGCGATTCTCCTGCCTCAGCCTCCCGAGTAGCTGGGATTACAGGCACGCGCCACGATGCCCAGCTAATTTTTTGTATTTTGAGCAGAGACGGGGTCTCACCATGTTGACCAGGACGGTCTCGATCTCTCGACCTCGTGATCCACCCGCCTCGGCCTCCCAAAGTGCTGGGATGACAGGCTTGAGCCACCGCGCCCGGCTATGGGCTTTCTTCCTTAGCGCCTCCACGATGGGTTTCGCTAGGTAAGACTTTCCTTAACCGTTTATTTTTCAGTGGAGGCGTTTATCAGGGAACTACGAGAAGTATAGACGCCACAAGTGACAGAGAGAAAAGTCTGAAAGACGCCCCTTCCATCCAAGTGGGAGCCTGGCCTCGACGTCCCCAAATCATACGCCGAGTGGGGAAGCCCAGCAGGGCCCTCCCCGGAGCCGAAGGTCTCAGGACCTACAGTCAGAGAAGACACACCCTGTGGAACCCAAGTCATCCCGGGGGCCTTCGTTCTGCAGGCTCCCGTGAAGACGGGTCCCAGAAACAAAACGCGTCTGGCCTATTCTCTGATTCATCTGTCTCTGACGGGTTGACGTTTCAGGCGAACCTTCAAGGGGCCAAAGGCAAAGCTCTCCCTCTGCCCCCACGTGACCTCTCCATGAGCAGCGAAGGATGAGAGCCTCCCCAGGCCCAGGTCGCCAGATACCCCGATCCGTTTCTCCCCTCCCTCCGAGTGGGATTCCACACATCCGTCTTTGGGATGGGGTGACACAAAGTCCAAGTGACTTAAGTGAGTCACTGTCGGGAGAAAAGGAAAAAAGAGCAAGCTCGCACCCTGCCACCTTTCCCTGCGGCCGGCCGGCCCGCCCTTCCTTAGGTCGTTTCTGCCATGGATTGACTCCATCGATCCCCTCTCCCCGTGAGCACGGTGGCTCCCGCCCGTCATCCCAGCACTTTGGGAGACCCAGGAGGGCGGATCACTTGAGGTCAGGAGTTCGAGGCCAGCCTGACCAACATGGCGAAACCCCATCCCTACTGAAAATAGGAAAAGTGGCCGGGCGTGGTGGTGCGCGCCTATCATTCCAGCTACTGAAGGCTGAAGCAAGAGAAAAGGAGACTCTTCCAGCTCCACCGCGTCCCCCAACCCCCAGCCGCAGCAGCCAGCCTTCCTGTGGGGCGGCGCCTGCAAAAGCTTCCGAATGAACGGAGAGGAGCCCGAGGCGGTGGAAACCATCCCCTCCGCCTCCCGAAGGGGAACAGGGCTTTCTGCATTTGAATGGGGCCCTAGAAGGCGGCGCCGCTGCTGCTTCCAAAGCAGCGCAGAGCGAGACTCCATCTCAAAAAGAGAAGAATGAAAAAAAGAAAACAATATTCGCACGCCCGTTGCGGTCGGAAATCAGTCCCCGGAGACCAGGCACAGTGTGGCTGGAGCCCATCCATCATCCCAAAACTCTGAGACGCCGGGTCAGGAGGATTGCAACGAACCGATGAGACCCTGTCTGTAGAAAACATTTAAAAACGGACCTGACCGGTCAACGTGGTGAAACCCCGTCTCTACTAAAACGACAAAAAACATTAGCTGGGCATGGTGGCACGCGTCTGTAATCCCAGCTACTCGGGAGGCTGAGGCAGGAGAATCGCCTGAACCCAGGAGACGGAGGTTGCGGTGAGCCGAGATCGCGCCATCGCACTCCAGCCTGGGTAACAAGAGTGAAACTCCGTCTCAAAAACAAACAACAAAAAACCACGGATCTGAAAGCTGGGCGCAGTGGCTCCCGCCTGTCATCCTAGCACTTTGGGAGGCTGAGGTCGGTGGATCACCTGAGGTCAGGAGTTCAAAACCAGCCTAGCCAACACGGTGAAACCCCATCTTTAAAAAACAGAAACAAACCAAAAAGCAAAACAAAACAGTGGCTCACACCTGTCATCCCAGCACTTTAAGAGGCCGAGGCGGGCGGATCACCTGGGGTCGGGAGTTCCAGACCAGCCTGACCAACTTAATGAAATCCCGTCTCAAATGAATGAATGAATGAATGAATGAATGAACGAACGATCTTGGCACAGTGGCGCACGCCTGTGGTCCCAGGTACTCTGGAGGCTGAGGCGGAAGAATCTCTGGAGCTAAGGAGTCTCTAGACTGCAGTGAGTGAGTGAGTGAGCGAGCTACGATGACACCACTGCACTCCAGCCAGGGTGACAGAGTGAGACGCTGTCTCTAAATCAATAAAATCATTGGAAGGAGCTCTCTCTTTCTTACTTTCAGTGGGTGTGTCTCTCTTTAGGCCAGGTGAAAAACGAGAGAGAGAGAGAGAGAGAGAGAGAGAGAGAGAGAGCGAGCGCGAGCGCGCGCATTCCGACCATGAGGACCCAGACATGGTGTTTGATGATTTGCGTCTCCGTCTGTCTAGTCGCCCATCTGTCTCTTGGTGACTGAGGATTCCACAAATGAGGACAAGCGGCATCTATTGAGCTCTTTCTTTCTCCCTCTCGTGTGTCATCTGTGTGGTGAGAAAAGGGGGGAACAATAGGCTCTGATGGGAAGTCGTCCTCACGTCTGAGGAAGCTAAAGGCAAGCTGCTGACTGAAAGGAGGGCATCCTAGGTGACACTCTCATACCCGGGCAACCCTAGAAACGCATCTTACAGTTTTCATGTTTCATGCCGGGGCTATTTATCCCGTAAGTCAACCGACCCCTACCTACACCCAGGAAGAACAGCACAGTCCCCGGTGGTCCAGTCTCGTCCCATCCGGCCCTCCCAGGCCATCTGGTGAAACTCTCGCTGGCAAATTTGAAAGCGGCCTCCATGCGGTTCTCCTGGGGAGGAGGCTCCTGGCGGGCCTTTTGGGCCTCCCGCGAGGACTTAGCACGGAAAACCCCAGGTCTAACCAATCCCACCCACCCACTCACTCACTCACTGCAGCTTGCTCGCTGGCTCCCTCCCTCCCTCCCACTGGTCCAAGGTACACCCTGGGAGGCGGCCAAAGAAACTTCCACTGCGTGCTTTTTGTGTTTCTCTTTATTTTTCAAATCGTTTCCATCTTTCAAGAGATGCTCTTTTGAAGGGGAAAGTCTCACGGAGTATGAAAATTTGTTGTAAGAACAGAGGTTCCCAACACAGCTAAGCAGCAGCAGCTTCCATCACATAACCTCGCAAATAGAACAGGAACACCAAGGATACTGAAGTTGAAACAGGCCAAGGCCGGGCGTGGTGGCTCACGCCCGTAATCCAAGCATTACGGGAGGCCAAGGCGGGCGGGTCACCTGAGGTCGGGAGTTCAAGACCAGCCTGACCAACACGGTGAAACCCCGTCTTAAAAAAATAAATAAATACAGTAAAATAAAAAGAAATAGTCCATAAGGTCGAGGCCAGCCAGGCTGCGCAACCGAGCAGCATGGGGTGGGAAGGTGAGCCCAGCTTACGAGGGAGAGAGAGAGAGAGAGAGAGAGAGAGAGAGAGAGAGAGAGAGAGAAATTAGAAGAAGAAGAAGAAGGGGAAGAGGAAGGAGGAGGAGGAGGAGGAGGAGGAGGAGGAGGAGGAGGAGGAGGAGGAGGAGGAGGAGGAGGAGGAGGAGGAGGAGGAGGAAAGTCAGGCAGTCGATATGGGGGACGCCGAGCCAGAGACATATGCCAGAAAGCCTCGGGAGGCCGAGGCGGAAGGATCACGAGGTCAAGAGGTGAGCGCCATCGTGGCCCACGTGGTGAAACCCCGTCTCTACTAGGAGGAAAAGTAGCCAGGCGTGGTGGCAGGTGCCTGTAGTCCCAGCTGCTGTGGAGGCTGAGGCAGGAGAATCGCTCGAACCCGGGAGGTGGGGGTTGCGCCTGCTGGGCAACGGAGAGAGAGACTCCGTCCAAAAAAAAAAGCAGGTGCACACGGCCAACGCCAACGCTTTCTCCACTATATAAAACCACCATCAGAGATCAGGCACACCACCCTCGATGGGGCTTGGGGCACAGGAGAGAAAAGGCCGGATCGGGGTCGTGAGTTGTGTGTGCAAATTGGCTTTGTTTGCAAGGCCCGTACTATCAACTAGGCATCCGGGCCGGAAACACGGACTGGAAAGGAACACACAGGACAAACACGACCAGGCCCGTTCCATGTTCACGTCTGTCATCGCAGCAGTCTGAAAGGCCGACGTGGGAGGATGGCTGGAGCGCAAAAGTTTGAGATCATCTCGAGCAGTCAGTCGACATCACCTCCACCTGTGGAAATGATCATCATCAGCCTCAGCATCAAAGTTTAAAGAGAAATATACGTGTCCAGAGTGCGGACCACAAAGCGAGACCACATGCCTGCTAAGAAGGTGATTGATAGCTAAGACAGACAGACAGACAGACAGACAGACAGGCAGGCAGGCAGGCAGGCAGGCAGGCAGGCAGGCAGGCAGGCAGGCAGGCAGGCAGGCAAATAGAGATTGAGTCAGGCGCAGTGACTCAGGGCTGTAACAACAGCACTGTGAGAGGCCAAGGCAGGCGCATGCATCGCTGGAGAGGAGGAGTTCCGGACAAGGCTGGGCGACGTGGCGGAACCCCAAACCCCATCTCACATGCCTACCTACATGAAAACCAATGCAATAGTTAACCCCTGTGGTGGCGTGGCGCATGCGCGTAGTCCCAGATAGTGGGGACGGGAGGGACCAGAGGAGG
>NW_027412495.1:163164-185664 GCF_048565385.1 Saimiri boliviensis
CGCGGACACGGAGCGGGAGAGCGGGCTCGGGAAGGAGACGAGATCACGGGGCAAGGCCAAGGTGACCGGGGAAGGCGCCGTGAAGGCAGCGAGCGGGGAGAGGGGGTGGCGGGCCACCGTGAGGACCCGGAGAGAAGCCTCGAGCACAGCCGACCGCGGCCGGGACACACACGCGGGATCTCACCGCCCGTGGCCTCCGAGCACAAGGGCGGTCCCGCGCGGCACCCGCAGCGGCCACCTGGCCTTCAGCGAACCCCGCGCACCTCACGGGGGGGGGCTCGGGACGCCCCCCCCCCACCGCCGCCGCAGTCGCAGCCGGCGCCCCAGAACCCTCTTCCCGCACACACACACACACACGCCAGGCCGACCCAACCACTCCGACCGTCCACCAGACCCACGCGGGGGGGCCACCCACCGGGTCCCGAAGCGAAGGCACACACCAGGGGGGGGACGCGGACACCGGCCGACGGCGGCCGGGGGCGACGCCCCAACAAGGCGGAGCCGGCTTGGGTCCCAGACAGGGATGCCCCCGCGCAGGCCAGCGAGCCGCTCGGAGGGAAAGCACCGGCAGGACGCAGCGGTGGGGAGGGGGCGCACACGCAGGGCCGGGGCCCACGAGGTGTTAGGGGCACGGGAGCTCACTCGGGGGCTCGGGCAGAAACCTCAGGCACGGCCAGGCCACCGGGAAAACACGACCGCGGGATCCGACCACCACAGACGCGAGGGCGGTCCCGTGGCCCTCCTGCCCGGGACGCCGGCCGGCCCTCAGCACCACCGCGGAAGGCCCCTCACGAGCCCCCAGGCCCCACCACCGGGGGGGCCCCCAAAGCGACCTCGGCGACAAGCCGGACACCAGGGCAACATGCCCGGGACCTCATCCATCCCTGAACCCGGCCCCGCTCCGGGAGACCGGCACGCCCCACCGTGGGGACGCTCTCCCGGGCCCAGGCGGCCCGACCCGTTGCGCCGCACACGGGCGCGGCCGTCGGCACCGGCCACGGCTCGGCACGGGAGCGGGCAGAGAGCCGGCTCACAGCGGAAGGGGGTGTCTCGCGCCAGACGGGAACGCCACGCGCACCCATCGCTTAACGACGGCCTCCCCAAGGGCTGGGACGCCAGGCCCGGCCCGGCCCAGCGGGACCCTCCCCCGACTCAGAGGGGGGAGGCGCGGGCCACAGTAGGCGACGAGCGGCACTCGGTCCCCACCGCGGGGACCGGCGGACCCCTCTTCTCACCCCTCGCCGAGGAGAAGAGGGAACTCTGCCTACACACGAGCGATTTCAACCGCTCCGAGCAGCGCTACCACAACGCAGAGAGAGGTGGCAGGCCGGGGGAAGCCCGGTACCCCAAGGCACACCTCTCGGATCGCTAGAGAAGGCTTTCTCACCGAGGGCGGGTCACGCTCCACCACCCACCGGTCGCCCCTCCATCGGGCCACCCACGGAGGCGCTCAGGGACACCTGGGGAAGGGAGGGAGGGAGGGGTCTTCGGCAAGACGAGGAAAACCAGAGGCGCCCCTGGCCCCGCGCGGGAGGGGCGCACCTCGCTCGACCACCTCGACGACACCCCCTCCGACGAGCTGAGCGCCTCCTCAGGACCCACACGCAGACCCCACGGCAGCAACCGGAGGAGGGGACCCCAGGGGCTGGAACGGCACCTCACCCCTCGGCCTCGGGCACCTGAGGGACAGCCCGGAGCGCTCCAGGAGCACCGCAAAGGCCCAAACGGAGCCAACGCTCGCACCACCCCGGCGAGGGCAGCACGGCGGGCCGGCGGGACAGCCCCCCACCGCCGCGGAGAGGGGCCCGCCCCCGCAAGGCAACAACCACAGGAGGCAAGAGCGAGGGAAGCCTGCCGCGTCAGAGGACCCCGACGCCGCCCCCGCCAGGCAGAGGACGGGGGAAGCACGGCGAGGTCGAGCCGGATCCCGTAACCCCTGCGCCTCCCAAGGCAAACCCCACAGGCGGGGAGAGGAGAGGCAAGGGGCCCCCGCAGGCGGGACGAGAAGAGCGGTCCCATTCACCATGAACGGCCGTCCCTCGCCCGCCACGGATCGGTCGCGGCCCGGGAGAGCATGACGTCACCACATCGATCAGAAGGACGACCCCAGAGCGGAGCAGCAGGCAGGGATCGAGCTCACACCAGAGCCACCGAGCCGACCGGGCGGCGGTCAGCCAGCTCCGCCCTGGGGAAGGGACGGCGGACAACCCCGGGGAGAGGAGAACGCCTGACACGCACGGCACGGAGCCAAACGGGGTGGGGTTGTCGCGACCGCCCCAGGTGCCCGCAGCGGGGAGCGCAAGACGCAGGCAGACGGGAGCCCACCCGCATCGGCCTTTCCCCGCCACACCCGGTTGGGTCAGAGGAGACCCGGGCCCAGGGCGGCACCAGGGAGCCGGGACGCTCGAGCAGACGCACGAGAGGCAAGGCACACGGACCCCAGCCGGCGGCTCAAGCCAGAGCAGGGCCAGCTAGCCAGGTCACAGATACACCAGAGCACCCCCATACAGCCAGAGGCCCGACCTCTCCAGCGACAGGTCGCCGGAGGACAGCGTGTCAGCAGTAACCCGGCGGCCCAAAACGCCAACTCAGAGTGAAAGATACACCCCTCCCGGGGGCAGGGGGTCGAGGCACCGGCCACACCGCCGACTCAGAAGCGCGCGACACGGACATCTGTCCCCAAAAAGGCCACCATCGCAGCCAGACACGGAGCACCCAGGGCCGTCTGGTCGACCCCAAGACACACAGGCACACACACACACACACACACGCGGGAGCAGCAGCCGGGCCGGGGACGCCCTCCGGGTCACCGGTGCCACGCAGGGGCCGGCCCGTGCCTCCAGAGCGAGACCCTTTCGGCCGTCCCCTCACACGCGGGGGACACACGAGGGGACCGCTCTCCGACTAAGTACGCGGACTTGAAAGAAAAGTATCACAGCAGAGGGACCGCGGCCGGGCGCGGCACCCCGGGAGGATGGCGCAGGACGGCCACCGACTCCCCACGGGGACTCGGAAAAGAGATTCGGCGGGCGCCTCAGGCGGCCAGGGCCCGCGCGCGGGCCCGCCACAGGGCCGGGGAAGGGCGTCCCCGGCCACCCGCGCCACGCCCAGAGGGTCCCCGCGGGTCGCGGGTCGGGCCTCGGGAGCTACGGCGTGCTGGTCGACCCGCCCCGGCAGCCCCCACACCGCGCTCGGGCCTGGAAACTCGGCGACAGCCTTCCCCCATACAGCCCTGCACGCCCAAGCTCTGACTCACAAGTGACTCGCCAGAGCTCCGGCGCCACAGGGACAGCCCCGCTGACGGCCGCAGGCTTTCCGAAGCACCGCCTAGCTCACAGCGGGGAGAGTCCCCTCCCTCGGCAGCTGCCACCGGAGCTCCGGAACGCCAGGACAACGATATAAAAGCGGCCGCCAGATGGAGCCCGACAACCGGCGACAACCGTCCCAAACCAGTCACCAAGACAGATCCCGACGGCGGGGCGGCCGGCGGACCGCAAAACCGAAACCGTGAGTCGAGACAGTCTTCCCGAGGCCGAAAAAACACAGCCCCTCCACCCCAACCCCACAGAAACGGTCCTCCAAACGTCTCTCTGCATAGACCGAGACAGAGTCAAAAGACAAGCCCATGACGTGTGGGTATTCGGAGACGCATCTCGGAGGGAGACAGAACACACGGGGCTCGGTCGCGAGTCATTCGGGTGACAGAGAGACACAGAAGGAGGACACGTCCACAATCCACACGGGGGGAGGGGGGAGGGGGGAGGGGGGAGGAGGGAGGGAGGGAGGGAGGGAGGGAGGGGATAGAAAAAAGAGAGGTGGAGGAAGGAGAGAGGGGGGAGGAAGGAGGTGGAGAAAACAGAGAGACAGAATTCTTAAAATCTGGAGAAAACATATGATGAAAGAGAGGTGGAAAATGAAGAAAGATGAAAAAGAGAGAGAATGAGGAAAGAGATGAAGGAAAGAAGGGCGAAAGAGAGGAAAAAAGAGTATAAAAGCCAAAAAAAAAAGAAAGAAAGGAAAAAGGAAAGGAACAGAAAAAAGGAAAGAAAGAAGGGAAGGAGGGAGGGAGGGAGGGAGGGAGGGAGGGAGGGAGGAAGGAAGGAAGGAAGGAAGGAAGGAAAGAAAAAGAAAGAAACAAAGAAAGAAGAGGCTCGCGCCCTTTTCGGCGTTAGCCCACCTGCATCGAGGTGAAAATATGAATGAAAGCAAGCAAGCAAGCAAGCAAGCAAGCAGGCAAGCAAGCAAACTCCATGTTGGGGTCCCCTTGCACGAACACTCTCATGGAAGCCATCTTTCTCTTTCCTGGATTTTCATGGAAGCCTGTCTCCCCCTCCTGAACTCCATCTCTCTCTGTTCCCTTCCAATCAGTGTGGAGGCTGCTTTCCTCTCCTGGATCCCATCTTTCTGGATTCTCTCACTCAGCGTGAGACTTAGCTGTTTCTGTCTCGCTCCTCCTGTTCTCTCTCTCTCTCTCTCTCTCTCTCTCTCTCTCTCTCTCTCTCTCTCCAAATAAATCACTTTCTACAAAAACAGAAAGAAAGAAAGAGGAAGGAAGGAAGAAAAAGACAGAAAGAGAAAATAAAATTCTGTACTAAACATAATCTGGCCTGGCGACAGAGCAAGGCTCCATAAAGAAAGACAGAGAGAGAGAGAAGAAGGAAAAAGACGGGGGGGAAGGGGGGGGAGGGAGAGAGAGAGAGAGAGAGAGAGAGAGAGAGAGAGAGAGAGAGAGAGGGAGAGAGAGAAAGAGGCTGGGCGCGGTGGCTCATGCCTGTAGTCCCCGCACTTTGGGAGGCCGAGGCGGATGTATCAGAAGGTCAGGAGCCTGAGACCAGCCTGGCCAAAAATGTTGAAAGCCTGTCTCTACAGAAAATACAAAAATTAGCTGGGCGCGGTGGCACACGCCTGTAATCCCAGCTACTCAGGAGGCTGAGGCAGGAGAATCGCTTGAACCCGGCAGGCGGAGGTTGCCATGAGCCGAGATCGCGCCATTGCACTGCAGCCTGGGTGACAGAGTGAGAGCCTGTCAAAAAAAAAAAAAAAAAAAAAAAAAAACACCGAAAACCAAAAAACAAAAACCCACAGGAAACACAGGCACAACGAAAGAAACACAGGCACAACAAAAGAAACACAGAAACAACAACAACAACAACAAAAACAGAAAAACAAAAAAAAAAAAAAAAAGAAAAAAGAAACACAGAAACAACAAAGGAAACACAGGCACAACAAAAGAAACACAGAAACAACAAAAAACCAAAAAAACAACAAAAAAAAAAAAGAAAGAAAGAAAAAAGAAACACAGAAACAACAAAAGAAACACAGGCACAACAAAAGAAACACAGAAACAACAACAACAGCAAAAAAAAACAAAACAAAAAAACAAAACAAAACAAAAAAAAAAAAAAAAAAAAAAAAAAAAAAAAAACACAGAAACACAGAAACAACAAAAGAAACACAGAAACCACAAAGGAAACACAGAAACAACGAAAGAAACAAACAACTGGAAAAGGAAATTAGGAAGACAGAAACAAACGGAGAAAGGATAGGATTTTTTTTTTTTCTTTTTGGCTTGTAATCCTCTAAAAGCATAGTAAGGACCAGGGAGGGGCTACGACACACCTTCCACCTTACGAATCTGTTGGCCAGGATAATAAAAATATTACACTTAACATAACCCTTAAAAGTGACTATCAGCCGGGCGCGGTGGCTCAGGCCTGTCATCCCAGCACTCTGGGGGGGCTGACGCGGGTTGACCACCTGAGGTCAGGAGCTCCAGACAAGGCCGGCCAACATGGCGAAGCCCCATCTCTACTAAAAATACAGCAAAAGTTCTTTAATGTCAAAAAAAAAAAAAAAAAAAAAAAAAAAAAAAAAAAAAAAAAGAAAAGAAAAAAAAAAGAAAAGAAAAAAGAAAGAAAGAAAGAAAATTCTCCGAGCGTGGTGGCACATGTGTGGAACCCCAGCCACTCAGGAGGCCGAGGCAGGAGAATTGCTTGGATCAGGGAGGCGGAGGTTGAGTGAGCAGAGCTCGCACCGCTGCATTCCAACCTGGGCGACAGAGCGAGACTCCATCTAAAAAATATATAAAATTGGCCGGGCGCGGTGGCTCAAGCCTGTCATCCCAGCACTTTGGGAGGCCGAGGCGGGTGGATCACAAGGTCAAGAGATCGAGACCATCTTGGTCAACATGGTGAAACCCCGTCTCTACTAGAACTACAAAAAATTGGCTGGGCATGGTGGCACGTGCCTGTAATCCCAGCTACTCAGGAGGCTGAGGCAGGAGAATTGCCTGGATCCAGGAGGCGGAGGTTGCGGTGAGCCGAGATCGGGCCATTGCACTCCAGCCTGGGTAACAAGAAGAGCGAAACTCCGTCTCAAAAAAAAAAAAAAAAAAAAAAAAAATACATGGATGCATGGACGGACGGACGGACGGACGGACGGACGGACGGTTGGTTGTAAAAGACATGCAAGGAGGTGGCGGAACACGGGAAGGCTCCACTCCTTCCTAAAGACCAGAGCAGGTGAACAGGACCATCCACTTGGGATGTCCACCATTCCAAACCACAGTGGAGGCCTTGAGGATGTCAGAGCAAGGAAGGCCCTGCCGTTATCTGTGGCACCCGACCTCGCCTGTAAATATTTCAGAAAACTGACTTGTTCGTTCATTCATTCATTCATTCGTTCGTTGTATGCGACGGCCCCAGCTGAGACTTCCTCTCAAATAAACAAAGACGTAAGTGAATAAATGAACGTCAAAAGAAAAAGGCAAGGAAATGGCGGAGCATGGGGAAGCTCCGCCTTTTTCTAAACACCAGAGCAGATACACGGCACCATCAGGTACAGACATAGGCCATTGGGAATCTGCTGTCACCGTGCCAAATTGGCACCAAAACAGTGCACGTTTCCGAGCCATCGCCGCTATCGTCAGGTATAATGGCAGAGTCACGACCACATAGAGATCTTCCAACCCACCAACCGTGTTTCTACTCTTAGGAGCCCGGCCGGGAGAACAAACAGGGCATTTAGCAAAGCACTCATCTTACGTTCCTTGGTCTCCCGTGTCTCTCGTGAAACCTACCACAGTCAGAGTCCTTTTTCTATTCCCCCGCCCCCGCCAACTCGCAGCCGTCGACAGAGTACCAAAATAAAAGAACGGCGAACACATTTTACGCAACGAGGAGGGAAAACAACAAAGCGAAAGTCTCAGAGGTTCGTGGTACAGAATGAAGAGACTCTTTCAGAATTCACAGAAAGACACACACATGGAAGGATGGAAAGAAACAAAGAAAACAGAAAGCGAGTAAGGACGATAAAGAACAAGAAATATAAAGAAAGAGAGACAGAGATGTAAAGGGAAGAAAGATGAAAAAGAAAATAGAGACACAGAAAGAAAAAGATGATGAGAAATGAGAGAAAGTAGGGAGGAAGAAAGAAAAAAGAAAAAGAATGAAAGAGAGGGGAGAGAGGGAGGGAGGCAGGAGGAGAGACCGAGAGACCGAAGGAGAGAGAGAGAGAGAGAGAGAGAGAGAGAGAGAGAGAGAGAGAGGCAGAGAGACAGAGAGAGAGGGGGGGAATGAAAGAAGTAAAAAAGAGGGCAGCACACCACGGCTCACATCTATAACCCCCACACCTTGGGAGACTCGGGTGGAAGAATCGCTCGAGGCCAGGAGTTTGAGACCAGCCCTGGCAACACAGCCAGTTCCCGTGTGTACTAAAATGTAAAAACAATTAAAAAGTTCGCCGGGCATCGTGACGGCGGGCGCCTGTAGTCCTAGCTTTTTGGGAGCCCGAGGTGGGAGGATCGCCTGAGGTCGGGAGGCGGAGGCTGCCATGGGCCTTGGCCAGACGAATGCATGCACCGCAGCCTGTTGCCTGGGCTGGTCTCGAACTCCTCGGCTCTAGCAAAGTACCCGCCTCACCTCCGAACTTGCACCCACCATATTCATCGGTCCCGGAGGTGTCCGTGACAGATTTTAGTAGGGGAGCATTCGTTCCTAAAGACCAGAGCAGATAAACAGGACCACCCGTTGGAGACGTACACCATTCTGAATCGCAGTGGAGGCTTTGAGGATTTCAGAGCAAGACCCTGCTGCTATCTGCAGATAACCACCCTTCTTTCGAGGGACAGGGTTCTCTCAGGGAACCTGTGGCTGTTAGGTAGGGTGGAAGCCAAAGGCCCAACCATGGGGCCACAACGTTACCATGTTAGCCGAACCGCTCATGACACACCGGGCATTAAGTGGGCGTGCACAGCACGCCTGTAATCCCAGCACTTTGGGAGGCTGAGACGACGGGTGGCTCACCTGAAGTCAGGAGTTCGAGACGAGCCTGGTGACCAGGGCATAACCCCGTCTCTACTAAATACACAAACATTAGCCGGGTGCGGTGGCGCGCGCCTCTAGTCCCAGCTACTCACTCGGGAGGCCGAGACGGTAGAAGCGCTTTGACTCGGGAGGCGGAGGTTGCAGAGAGCCGCGATCGCACCGCTGCACTCCAGCCTGGGCGACAGAGGAAGACTCCGTCTCAAATAATAGCAAGAGCAAAAACAGCAATAATAATAACGGTAAATTAAATGTAGAAAAACAAGGAATTACACCTAATTTGTAGTGTCATTGTTGCCTCGAAAGGCAGGAAGTGTAGGTTTGTGTCACCGTGGGTTTTCTTGTTTTGTCTTTGTTCCCGAAAAATCACTCATTCATTCATTCATTTGTTCAATTCTGTTTTATTCTATTCTATTCTATTCTGTTCTGTTCTGTTCTGTTCTGCTCTATTCTAGTCTATTCTATTCTGTTCTGATGTTTTTTTTTTTTTTGTGGTTTTTTTGTTCTGTTGTGTTGTGTTTTTTGATTTTTGTTTGTTTGTTCGTTTGTTTTCTTTTTTAAAGATGGGGCTTCTCCATGATGGTCAGGCTGGTCTTCAACTCCTGACCTCAGGCGATCCACCCACCTCGGCCTCCCAAAGTGCTAGGATGACAGGCGCGAGCCACCGCGCCCGGCTACTTTTTTGTACTTTTTGGTATTTTCACTAGGAGGCAGGGGTTTCACTATGTTGACCAGGCTGGTCTCGAACTCTTGACCTCTGATCCACCCGCCACGACCTTCCAGGCAGGCGTGAGCCACCGCACCTGGCCTGTTTATTCTTTTTATCTGATCAAAGAACAACGAGGCCCAGTGGTGAGAATGGCGATTCCCTAGGCAACAAGGGAGGGAGGAACTTGGAGATGGGGGCAGGGGGCGGGGGCGGGGGCAGCGGACAAGACACAGTTGCCCCGGGCTCTGCGCAGGCGGCCTGAGCGTTCTTCCTCCATGAGGTCTCGGTTTTCAGAGTAGGTTCTTCCTTCGTGAGGCCTCGGTTTTCAGAGTAACAGTGGCCGCTAGGTGATGCCCGAGGTCTGCCAATAGAGAGTGTCAACCCGGAATGAATTGGGATCGCCCGGAGCGGGAGTGGGGGAGGGGAAGAATGGAGACCTCCCCCCACCAGAGCACAGTGGGGCCGCCGTGCCCTCCCAGGCGGTTCCCACAAGCAATCGACCAGGGCGCCGGGGAGACACAGCCTAAGTCCCCACCCATCGGATTATCTGAACCTTCCTTCCAGAGAAGAGAGACCGACTGGAAATTCTCTCGGTCAAGGTCAAAACCTAAAAGGATCCCTGGCACACCCACCAGGCCTAAGACAATTAAAAGAGAGAAAAAAAATATATATATATATATATATTTTTTTCTTTTTTAAGACGGAGTTTCGCTCTTGTTACCCAGGCCGGAGTGCAATGGCGCGATCTCGGCTCACCGCAACCTCCGCCTCCTGGGTTCAGGCAATTCTCCTGCCTCAGCCTCCCGAGTAGCTGGGACTACAGGCGTGTGCCACCACGCCCAGCTAATTTTTTATATTTTTAGTAGAGACGTGGTTTCACCGTGTTGACCAGGATGGTCTCCATCTCTTGACCTCGTGATCCACCCGCCTCGGCCTCCCAAAGTGCTGGGATCATAGGCGTGAGCCACATGATCGCGCCATTGCACTCCGGCCTGGGTAACAAGAGCGAAACTCCGTCTCAAAAATAAAATAAAATAAAATAAAAGAGTTGTTTCAAAGTAGAAGAGCTGTTTCTGTGTTCTGGGTACATCTGTGTATTTCCGTGTAACAAAATTAGTTGTTTGAAACATGAGGATTTAAATTTTTTTTTTTTTTTTTTTAACTCCTTACATGTACAGTCCTGCGATAGACAGACCACGAGACTCGTCAGCTCAGAGTCCATGAGGCCAGAAGCTGACATCCTGCATATCGATTTAGAATGAATGACCGAATTTATTTATGTATTTATTTAGTTTGAGATGGGGTCTCGCTCTGTCGCCTAGGGTGGAAGGCAATGGCACGATCTAGGCTCACTGCAACCTTTCTGTCCCGGGTTCAAGCGATTCTTTTTGCCTCAGCCTCCCGAGTAGCTGGGAATACAGGCACGTGCCACCACGCCCGGATGATTTTTGTATGTTCTTCTTCTTCTTTCTTTCTTTCTTTCTTTCTTTCTTTCTTTCTTTCTTTCTTTCTTTCTTTCTTCTTTTTTTTTTTTTTTTTTTGAGACGGAGTTTCGCTCCTGTTACCCAGGCTGGAGTGCAATGGCGCGATCTCGGCTCACCGCAACCTCCGCCTCCTGGGCTCAGGCAATTCTCCTGCCTCAGCCCCCTGAGTAGCTGGGATTACAGGCACGCGCCACCACGCCCAGCTAGTTTTTTGTATTTTTAGTAGAGACGGGGGTCTCACCATGTTGACCAGGACGGTCTCGATCTCTCGACCTCGTGATCCACCCGCCTCGGCCTCCCAAAGTGCTGGGATGACAGGCTTGAGCCACCGCGCCCGGCCGATTTTTGTATTTTTAGCGGAGCCGGGGTTTCACCATGTTAGCCAGCCAGAACGGTCTCGATCTCCTGACCTCGTGATCCGCCCACCTCCCAAAGAGCTGGGATTGATTACAGGCGTGAGCTACCGCACCCGCCCGGGCTAGAATGAATTTAAACAAGCCAGTCGAACACTCTGCCGGGAAACTCTCAGGAAGACACGCGATTACAAACAAGGGACAAATCATAATGATTAATAACAATAATAATAATTGGTGTCTGTCATCCCCGCACTTTGGGAGGCCAAAGGCAGGTGGCTCCCTTGATCCCAGGCGATGGAGACCAGCCTTGGCAACATGGGGAGACCTCGTCTCCACAGAAATACAAACATTAGCCGGTTTCATAACCTGGGCTCCAAATTAATTTTTAAAAATAGATTAAAATTTTAAACAACAACAACAACAACAACAACAACAACAAATAAACGCTGCATTCTGTTAGTTTTGCTTTCTACCCTGCGAAGGACAGGGTCCGTCCTTTCTACCCTTTCTACCCTGTCTGTCCGTCCGTCTGTCTGTTTGTGACAGGGTCTCACTCTCTCTGTCGCCCAGGGTGAAGTGTCTCCAAGTAGCCGAGACTACAGACACGCACCCCGGGGTTTGGCCGTGTAGCCCCAGGTTGGTGTCGAGCTCCCGGGCTCAAGAGATCTTACCGCCTCGGCCTCCCAAAGTGTTGGGGTTACCGGCACGAGCCACCGCACCCGGCCTGAGTTAATACCGGCAAGGGCCAGGATCTGCCAAGGCCTGTGTTCCAGGGTGGGGACAGTGGATCCCATGGTAGAGGGAGCCATCGGTCCACACTGAGCTCCGGCCAGCCTCAGGTCCCACCGTGCGCAAACTAGGGGGTTTTCTATACCCTAGTTTGAAAAGGGAGGGGGAAACCTAGCTGATGCAAATTTTTCACAAAAGCAAAGTAAGCAAAAAGTTAAAAGATAAACCAGTACATGAGAAATTAAACAGTACCAGGCACAAGGGCTAGAGCTGTCATAAAAAGACATACAACTTATAGATATGAGGGCTCTGGGTACTCGACAGCACCTGCAGTCCCAGGCTCTGCTGGTGCCGCTGTACTCGGCCTCTTATCAGCAAATGCACTCAGGGATGCGCCCGCTGTTGTCCTGCCCCACCTACATACTACAGTTGCCTACTTAATGAGGGGAATAACTGAAACGAAGAAGCTAAGATGGAGTCTGTCTGGCACAAGAAGCTAACATGAGGATCGAACAGCTCTTAGCTAAGAAAGAGAGTCAGTTTTGCTGGGCGCGGTGTCTCGCGCCTGTAATCTCAGCACTTTGGGAGGCCGAGGTGGGCGGATCACCTGAGGTCAGGAGTTTGAGACTAGCCTGGCAAACATGGTGAAACCCTGTCTCAAAAAAAAAAAAAAAAAAAAAAGAAAGAAAGAAAGAAAGAAAAAAGAAAAGAAAAGAAAAGAAAAAAAGAGAGAGAGTCAGTTTAAGCCAACCAAAATCAGATTGTGAGAGAGAAAGGGAGGGAGGGAGGGAGGGAGGGAGGGAGGAGGAGAGAGAGAGAGAGAGAGAGAGAGAGAGAGAGAGAGAGAGAGAGAAGTGATAACAGGAATGCTGTCAGCAGGCTCAGGCCTTATAGCCAAAAAGCTGAAACCACCGTCTGGGATGTTTTCCCAAGAGCTAGTGGTGCCACAAGGGGCCGTGTGTAGCTGTGGAAATGGGAGAGGAGTGTTTGGAGTTACATATTTGAGACAGAACGGACAGGGCTCGGTCATGGGTCATTTAGGACATGGGGAGATACAGACTGAGAAATCCCTCCCATCATCCTAGCTGAACAGAGGGACACGGTTTATCGAGACAGTAAGTCTGGGTAACAACCGAGTCAACGGGGAAAGCAAACCCAGATTTTAGGGTTGCATTTCTCTCTCTCTCTCTCTCTCTCTCTCTCTCTCTCTCTCTCTCTCTCTATCTTCAGAGGAAGTCTCACTCTGTCCACAAGGCTGGAGTGCAGTGGTGCGATCTCGGCTCACTCAGTGCAACCTCCGACTCCCAGGTTCAAGTGAATCTCCTGCCTCAGCCTCCCGAGTACCTGGGATTACAGGCGCGCACCGCCACACCCGGCTACTTTTTGTCTTTTTTGTAGAGACGTGATTTCACCGTGTTGGCCAGGATGGTCTCGAACTCCTGACCTCAGGTGATCCGCTCACCTTGGCCTCCCAAAGTGCTGCGATGACGGGCATGAGCCACCGTCCCAGGCCTGAATCTTTATTAATATGGAACATCCATGAGGTCTCCAAGTGCAGAAATCAACTCGCCACTTCTGTACAGGATTCTGTATGGAGACGAAATCTTGGATTCCTAAAGTGAAGAATTGAGGCCTTGGGACCGGATTAGATTAGAACTACCTGAACTTATATTAAAAAGAAAATGAGGAAGAGGGAGAGGGAGAGGGAAAGGGAGAGGGAGAGAGAGAAGGAGGAGGAGGAGGAGGAGGAGGAGGAGGAGGAGGAGGAGGAGGAGGAGGAGGAGGAGGAGGAGGAGGAGGAGGAGGAGAGAGAAGGAGAAGGAAGAGGAGGAGGAGGAGGAGGAGGAGGAGGAGGAGGAGGAGGAGGAGGAGGAGGAGGAGAAGGAGAAGGAGAGAGAGAAGGAGAAGGAGGAGGAGAAGGAGAAGCAGAAGGAGAGGCAGAAGGAGAAGGAGAAGGAGAAGGAGAAGGAGAAGGAGAAGGAGAAGGAGAAGGAGGAGAAGGAGAAGGAGAAGGAGAAGGAGAAGGAGAAGATGGAGAAGGAGGAGAAGGAGAAGAAGAAGCCCTCATGGATTTCTAGAAAATAAGACCTTATGACTTTTGCGTCCGTTGGCGACTCTAGGTAGTTTGCTGGGCCGGGTTCTGCGGCCTTGCTTCTGTTGACTTTTGCACTCCAGGCCACGACGCCGCAGGACCAGACCTGCGAGGAGTTCAGCCACGCTGCCTGCCAAGAAAGAAGCTTTACCTCGCTGACCCTATGAAGGCGCGTGTGGTTCTCAAATACAGGCATTCCGATGGAAACGTGTGTATTAAAGTAACAGATGATCGAGTTTGTTTGGTGCCTAAAACAGAGCAAGCTTAGGCCGGGCGCGGTGGCTCAAGCCTGTCATCCCAGCACTTTGGGAGGCCGAGGCGGGTGGATCACGAGGTCGAGAGATCGAGACCGTCCTGGTCAACACGGTGAAACCCCGTCTCTACTAAAAATACAAAAAGTTAGCTGGGCATGGTGGCGCGTGCCTGTAATCCCAGCTGCTCGGGAGGCTGAGACAGGAGAATTGCCTGAACCCAGGAGGCGGAGGTTGCAGTGAGCCGAGATCGCGCCATTGCACTCCAGGCTGGGTAAGAAAGAGCGAAACTCCGTCTCGGGGGGGAAAAACAGAGCAAGCTCAACATGTAAAGACGATTGAGAAATTCCACAGTCAACCTATGCGACCCATGGTGGTAGCCAAGGAATCCCCACAACGTTACCATAGAAACTGAGTGAAGGGTTTGAAATGAAGACTTTGTCACGGCCTTAGGAAGTCAATATCTTTTGAAGAAGAGAAAGTGCTGGGACAGAAAATACTTTATGTCACTGAGTGGACTATTCGCAAGCTGAGAGGTCATTTTTTTGTCGTTTTCTTTTGGATGTTTGCCTCAGAGAGCTAGGGATGCGAATGTTTTCAGTCAGAAAGTTTGTATTTACTTTCGGAAACTGAGCAACCGATGCATCTGTCTCGGGAACTTGGCAGATTATCTGATGTTAGGTCAAACGCATAATTGTTTCTTCGGCAGATTCGTATCAGCCACTTGAAAATAAGCTACGAAGAAAAGACGATTGTTCCTTAAATTTAGTTCGCCTGTCTTTAAAAGAACATTAAATGTAACCAGTTTGTTGGATCGAGGTATTTCTTTTGGAGCATAAAATGTATGCTGTCGATGACCAATAAATATAAAATATGGTCATTGGAATCAGCTCCGCACCATGGTATGCATTGTTACGAATAGCGTGCACCTGATTATGTATAGCAGTGTAGCCTCAATTATACCTAAAAGTAATTGAGTAACCAGTATGCTTTGCCTTCTTTCCAGACTTAAAATACCTTTTGTCATAGGGGATTGGTAGTATCAGCTTGTGGAGCAATGTCTTTGAATCTAGTTTTCAGTGATCAGAAGCAGCGGTTGTTTGAGTGCGTGAATGGAAGGATGACCACTGTAACTGTACCGAAACCACCGTATTTCAGAAATTTTTACTACGTATTTTTCATCTGCAGTTTCTCAGAAGGGCTATGGATTATTCAAAGTGTCAGATCCTTGCATACTTCTGTGACACCCCTGTCCGTCTTTTCTCTCTCTTTAACCAAAGTGTTAGGTGTGACTGCCACAACGGTCATGTTTTCCAGTAAACCGGAAGTATGTGATGATTTGACACTTACGTTTGTATACCAAATTTCACCACCTAAACGTCGTGTTCACATGTTGATTCCTCAAGAATGAAATGAAGGTACTACGCTGAAGTATATTTTGTAGAGAAATGTCAGATATAGGTGAAGGGGAGGAAGGCAGCAAATCACACTGGCATGTGTGTACCTATGCAACAATCTTGCATGTTTTTCACATGGTACCCCAAAACATAAAATGCAATAAAACACACACACACACACACACACACACACACACACACACACACGTATGTATACATATATATAGTAGAAACTTGTCATGTTGAGCAACATTTTAGCATGCTAAGTTTCCTTAGCTATATGAATTTTCGCATGTTTGAGAGAGGTCAGTAAAGAAAATACTACAAAAAAGAAGGAGAAGGAGAAGAAAAAGAAGGCCTTATTGTTGTACCCGAGCGAGTCAAAGAATGCACCACACTCTGAGATTGACGCCCCAGATTCTCTCGGCCCCTCAGAAAACGTTAGGTGGTCTTTTATACCCTAGTTTTTAAAAGGAAGGGGGAACTTAGCCGAAGCAAATTTTTCACAGGAGCAGAGTAAGCCAAAAGTTAAAAGATAAACTAGGACATGAGAAATAAAACGGCGCCAGATGCGAGGGCTTTACCCTCGCATCACAAAAGACATACAACTTACATAGGTCACGGGGGCTCTGGGCACTGGACAGCACCTGCCTGCATTCCCAGGCGCTGCTGGTACCACTTAACTCGGCCTCTTATCAACAAATGCATTCCGGGAGGTGCCCCGGTGCCAGCCCACCCCAGGTACAGACTCTGGTTACGTACGGAAGGGTGGGAAAATAACTAAAATGTAGAAACTAAGATGGAGTCTGTCCAGCTCAGGAAGCTACCAGAAAGCCTGAACGAGCTTTTAGTCTGAGAAAGAGAGAGTTAGTTTTAACTGGCAAAAAGCAGGTTATCACGTTATGAAGTGCAGTTGACATCAACCGGCTGTCACTCTACCTCGAGCAATCCACAAAAGCGCTAGTCAACAACAGGAGGAAAACAGCGGCTAACACGTCCCGAGGAAAAGGTATGCCTTCCTAGAATTCCGTGCCAAGGCAGGCATCGCCTGCGGTAATCCTAAGCGAGCAAAGTCTGACTTTTTAGATAGCATTTCTGTGTTGGGCAAATTCTACTGTGGCCCAGGGCATTCCCATTTTGCAAAGATGCTGGCTGGGAGAAGGAGAAAATAAGACATCATGATAAAAGGTGATTGAGACCCAGCCAAGATGAAGCTTTCCTAGGGAGGGAGGCCTGAGGAGTGAACGGGGTGAAAAAAACCCCCACCACCACAGTCCAGCCCGCCCACCCGCTTGCCCACGCGGACCAAAGGCTGTGCCATCGCCCGCAGCTGCCTCTGGGGAAGTGAGACCCTGCTCCACCCCCACCCCCCCATCTTCAAAACCAGTGGCCACTGAGTGAGGTGAGGCCTGGCGATCACCGATGCAAATGTCAACCGGTAAAGGGTGGGGGGAGGGGAGAGGAGATGGAGGCCCACCCGGCTGGCTCCAGAACGTTCCCAGCTCACAAAGGCACGGATTCGGAGTAAAGGGGTGGGGGAGGGGGCTTACAAAATAAACCAACTCCTCATAAAGCCCAAGTGGAAGAGTCTGTGTGCATGAAAGACACCAACAAACAAACACAAAGTGCTGATAAAAGAACAATAGGGCCCCCACCAGGGTGGAGGTTCCCTAGGCAACAAGGGAGAGAGGGAGGGGCCTCCAGATGGGAGGAAGAGAAACCGGTTGCCCCAGGCTCCGTGAAGTGGTCGGGCAGACCTCCCTCCGCGCCACCTCGATTTTCCATCCCGGTGGCCGCTAGGTGATGCCCGAAGACAACTGATGCTTGCAGGCGTCAGCACGGAAAAGAAGGGAACCGTGGATCGCTCTGGGTCGGGGTGGAGGTTGAGGAGGCGGAGGCGGGGGCGGGGGCGGGGGCGGGGGCGGGGGCGGGGGCGGGGGGCGGGGGCGGCTCAGGCACGCCGCGTCGCGTCGCCGGCCTCTCCCCGATCCCTCTCGGACCAGGTCGTTTCTGGGCCCAGGGAGTTCTCTCGGGTGATGCCCGCCTGCAACTAGTTGACCAGAGCCCCCAGGGGACACGGCCTAGGCACCCGCCCATGGGTTCATCGGGAACTTCAATTCCGCTAGAGAGGAGGGAGAGGAGACCGGGGGTGGGGGCGTGTGGACGGACGCTAGGGGTGGAGATGGGCCCTATCTAAGATGGAAGTCCGGTCCATAGCGTTTCCGAGTGGACTGCAGACCCACCACCTCAGAGTGGCAATACCTGTGACAGGGAAACGAAGGTCCGTGAAATCCACGCTCCCGGACACAGCGTGGATTTCACGGGGAGAAGAAGACAGCTTGCAGCACGTTCCCTCCTGCCCCGGGGTCAAGTTTTCACTCCCAAAGTTTGCATTTCTTCCCCCCACCCCCACAAATTTCCGCTCCCGCTCTCGCTGTCGTTGCCCAGGCTGGATGAAGTGCAGTGGTGCGATCTCGGCTCACCGAAACCTCCGCCTCCTGGGTTCCAGCGATTCTCCTGCCTCAGCCTCCCGAGTGGCTTGGGATGACAGGCACGTACCACCGTGCCCGGTTAATTTTGTATTTGTAGTAGAGGCGGGGTTTCTCCGAGTTGCCCCGGCTGGTCTCGAACTCTCGACCTCATGTGATCCACCCACCTCGGTCTCCCAAAGCGCTGGGATGACGGGCATGAGCCACCGCGCCCGGCGGCCTAGTATGCGTTTCTGAATCGTGTTCACCAGAGTCCACCCTCTGGTGAATCAGCCAGGAATCTAGTTCGGCGAATCCCAGAGCACCCACATCTGACCTCTAAGATCGGAGTCCACACACTACGCAGGGCTCCACGCGGCGTCTCACCACGAGAACACCACTGCCGTCCCAGCCCAGTAGCGATACAGTGGCCACGTCTTAGAAATCACTCACACCAACACACCGTGATAGGTCCTATGTCTAGAAATGTATGCCACGGTCATGAGCTTTCTTCCTTTTTTTTTTTTTTTTTTTTTTCCCCCTGAGACGGAGTCTCGCTCTTGTTACCCAGGCTGGAGTGCAATGGCGCGATCTCGGCTCACCGCAACCTCCGCCTCCTGGGTTCAGGCGATTCTCCTGCCTCAGCCTCCCGAGTAGCTGGGATTACAGGCACGCGCCACGATGCCCAGCTAATTTTTTGTATTTTGAGCAGAGACGGGGTCTCACCATGTTGACCAGGACGGTCTCGATCTCTCGACCTCGTGATCCACCCGCCTCGGCCTCCCAAAGTGCTGGGATGACAGGCTTGAGCCACCGCGCCCGGCTATGGGCTTTCTTCCTTAGCGCCTCCACGATGGGTTTCGCTAGGTAAGACTTTCCTTAACCGTTTATTTTTCAGTGGAGGCGTTTATCAGGGAACTACGAGAAGTATAGACGCCACAAGTGACAGAGAGAAAAGTCTGAAAGACGCCCCTTCCATCCAAGTGGGAGCCTGGCCTCGACGTCCCCAAATCATACGCCGAGTGGGGAAGCCCAGCAGGGCCCTCCCCGGAGCCGAAGGTCTCAGGACCTACAGTCAGAGAAGACACACCCTGTGGAACCCAAGTCATCCCGGGGGCCTTCGTTCTGCAGGCTCCCGTGAAGACGGGTCCCAGAAACAAAACGCGTCTGGCCTATTCTCTGATTCATCTGTCTCTGACGGGTTGACGTTTCAGGCGAACCTTCAAGGGGCCAAAGGCAAAGCTCTCCCTCTGCCCCCACGTGACCTCTCCATGAGCAGCGAAGGATGAGAGCCTCCCCAGGCCCAGGTCGCCAGATACCCCGATCCGTTTCTCCCCTCCCTCCGAGTGGGATTCCACACATCCGTCTTTGGGATGGGGTGACACAAAGTCCAAGTGACTTAAGTGAGTCACTGTCGGGAGAAAAGGAAAAAAGAGCAAGCTCGCACCCTGCCACCTTTCCCTGCGGCCGGCCGGCCCGCCCTTCCTTAGGTCGTTTCTGCCATGGATTGACTCCATCGATCCCCTCTCCCCGTGAGCACGGTGGCTCCCGCCCGTCATCCCAGCACTTTGGGAGACCCAGGAGGGCGGATCACTTGAGGTCAGGAGTTCGAGGCCAGCCTGACCAACATGGCGAAACCCCATCCCTACTGAAAATAGGAAAAGTGGCCGGGCGTGGTGGTGCGCGCCTATCATTCCAGCTACTGAAGGCTGAAGCAAGAGAAAAGGAGACTCTTCCAGCTCCACCGCGTCCCCCAACCCCCAGCCGCAGCAGCCAGCCTTCCTGTGGGGCGGCGCCTGCAAAAGCTTCCGAATGAACGGAGAGGAGCCCGAGGCGGTGGAAACCATCCCCTCCGCCTCCCGAAGGGGAACAGGGCTTTCTGCATTTGAATGGGGCCCTAGAAGGCGGCGCCGCTGCTGCTTCCAAAGCAGCGCAGAGCGAGACTCCATCTCAAAAAGAGAAGAATGAAAAAAAGAAAACAATATTCGCACGCCCGTTGCGGTCGGAAATCAGTCCCCGGAGACCAGGCACAGTGTGGCTGGAGCCCATCCATCATCCCAAAACTCTGAGACGCCGGGTCAGGAGGATTGCAACGAACCGATGAGACCCTGTCTGTAGAAAACATTTAAAAACGGACCTGACCGGTCAACGTGGTGAAACCCCGTCTCTACTAAAACGACAAAAAACATTAGCTGGGCATGGTGGCACGCGTCTGTAATCCCAGCTACTCGGGAGGCTGAGGCAGGAGAATCGCCTGAACCCAGGAGACGGAGGTTGCGGTGAGCCGAGATCGCGCCATCGCACTCCAGCCTGGGTAACAAGAGTGAAACTCCGTCTCAAAAACAAACAACAAAAAACCACGGATCTGAAAGCTGGGCGCAGTGGCTCCCGCCTGTCATCCTAGCACTTTGGGAGGCTGAGGTCGGTGGATCACCTGAGGTCAGGAGTTCAAAACCAGCCTAGCCAACACGGTGAAACCCCATCTTTAAAAAACAGAAACAAACCAAAAAGCAAAACAAAACAGTGGCTCACACCTGTCATCCCAGCACTTTAAGAGGCCGAGGCGGGCGGATCACCTGGGGTCGGGAGTTCCAGACCAGCCTGACCAACTTAATGAAATCCCGTCTCAAATGAATGAATGAATGAATGAATGAATGAACGAACGATCTTGGCACAGTGGCGCACGCCTGTGGTCCCAGGTACTCTGGAGGCTGAGGCGGAAGAATCTCTGGAGCTAAGGAGTCTCTAGACTGCAGTGAGTGAGTGAGTGAGCGAGCTACGATGACACCACTGCACTCCAGCCAGGGTGACAGAGTGAGACGCTGTCTCTAAATCAATAAAATCATTGGAAGGAGCTCTCTCTTTCTTACTTTCAGTGGGTGTGTCTCTCTTTAGGCCAGGTGAAAAACGAGAGAGAGAGAGAGAGAGAGAGAGAGAGAGAGAGAGCGAGCGCGAGCGCGCGCATTCCGACCATGAGGACCCAGACATGGTGTTTGATGATTTGCGTCTCCGTCTGTCTAGTCGCCCATCTGTCTCTTGGTGACTGAGGATTCCACAAATGAGGACAAGCGGCATCTATTGAGCTCTTTCTTTCTCCCTCTCGTGTGTCATCTGTGTGGTGAGAAAAGGGGGGAACAATAGGCTCTGATGGGAAGTCGTCCTCACGTCTGAGGAAGCTAAAGGCAAGCTGCTGACTGAAAGGAGGGCATCCTAGGTGACACTCTCATACCCGGGCAACCCTAGAAACGCATCTTACAGTTTTCATGTTTCATGCCGGGGCTATTTATCCCGTAAGTCAACCGACCCCTACCTACACCCAGGAAGAACAGCACAGTCCCCGGTGGTCCAGTCTCGTCCCATCCGGCCCTCCCAGGCCATCTGGTGAAACTCTCGCTGGCAAATTTGAAAGCGGCCTCCATGCGGTTCTCCTGGGGAGGAGGCTCCTGGCGGGCCTTTTGGGCCTCCCGCGAGGACTTAGCACGGAAAACCCCAGGTCTAACCAATCCCACCCACCCACTCACTCACTCACTGCAGCTTGCTCGCTGGCTCCCTCCCTCCCTCCCACTGGTCCAAGGTACACCCTGGGAGGCGGCCAAAGAAACTTCCACTGCGTGCTTTTTGTGTTTCTCTTTATTTTTCAAATCGTTTCCATCTTTCAAGAGATGCTCTTTTGAAGGGGAAAGTCTCACGGAGTATGAAAATTTGTTGTAAGAACAGAGGTTCCCAACACAGCTAAGCAGCAGCAGCTTCCATCACATAACCTCGCAAATAGAACAGGAACACCAAGGATACTGAAGTTGAAACAGGCCAAGGCCGGGCGTGGTGGCTCACGCCCGTAATCCAAGCATTACGGGAGGCCAAGGCGGGCGGGTCACCTGAGGTCGGGAGTTCAAGACCAGCCTGACCAACACGGTGAAACCCCGTCTTAAAAAAATAAATAAATACAGTAAAATAAAAAGAAATAGTCCATAAGGTCGAGGCCAGCCAGGCTGCGCAACCGAGCAGCATGGGGTGGGAAGGTGAGCCCAGCTTACGAGGGAGAGAGAGAGAGAGAGAGAGAGAGAGAGAGAGAGAGAGAGAGAGAGAAATTAGAAGAAGAAGAAGAAGGGGAAGAGGAAGGAGGAGGAGGAGGAGGAGGAGGAGGAGGAGGAGGAGGAGGAGGAGGAGGAGGAGGAGGAGGAGGAGGAGGAGGAGGAGGAAAGTCAGGCAGTCGATATGGGGGACGCCGAGCCAGAGACATATGCCAGAAAGCCTCGGGAGGCCGAGGCGGAAGGATCACGAGGTCAAGAGGTGAGCGCCATCGTGGCCCACGTGGTGAAACCCCGTCTCTACTAGGAGGAAAAGTAGCCAGGCGTGGTGGCAGGTGCCTGTAGTCCCAGCTGCTGTGGAGGCTGAGGCAGGAGAATCGCTCGAACCCGGGAGGTGGGGGTTGCGCCTGCTGGGCAACGGAGAGAGAGACTCCGTCCAAAAAAAAAAGCAGGTGCACACGGCCAACGCCAACGCTTTCTCCACTATATAAAACCACCATCAGAGATCAGGCACACCACCCTCGATGGGGCTTGGGGCACAGGAGAGAAAAGGCCGGATCGGGGTCGTGAGTTGTGTGTGCAAATTGGCTTTGTTTGCAAGGCCCGTACTATCAACTAGGCATCCGGGCCGGAAACACGGACTGGAAAGGAACACACAGGACAAA
>NW_027412495.1:198164-220664 GCF_048565385.1 Saimiri boliviensis
GGGCAGCCAGGAAGGAGCCGGCGGCCACACGCGCGGCGGCGGACGCCGAGGGACGGCGAAGGGGGGAGACGGCGTTCCCGACCCCGCGGGGCGGGGCCCAGGCGTTCGGGTGGCGAGCGGGAGGCGGCCCGGGGTGCCCAACCCGGGGACAGTCACGCCGCGCGGCCGCAGCGCCCGCGCGCCCGCCCGGTCGAGGCCCGGGTCCCGGCCGAGGCCGGGCTCCGAGCCCCACCGGCGGGGCGCGGGCACAGGAGGAGAGGGGGTGGGTGACCGGCACCCGCCCCAACCCCCAGCGACGGCCGAAAGGCGACCGCAGGCGTCCGGCAACACCCACCACACCACACCCCCCGGGACGGGGGACCGGGACCGGGGCACGGGGCCCCGGCCCGGGCCCCACCCCCCGAACCCGGGGGGAGGTGTCGGGCACAGCCGGGCACAGCGGAGGTCGACCTTCTTTCCCCACGACGGATGGCCGGGAGAGACCGCCGGGGCGCACTCGGGCGCACGCACACGCCGAACACGGCCCGCCACGCGGGGGCCGGACACGCCGCTCCCCCAGACGTCGACACCCAAGACGCCTCGGGGAAGGGCCGCGACAGGCTCGGGAAGCGAAGCGCACACCTGGGGCGCGCGGACACGGAGCGGGAGAGCGGGCTCGGGAAGGAGACGAGATCACGGGGCAAGGCCAAGGTGACCGGGGAAGGCGCCGTGAAGGCAGCGAGCGGGGAGAGGGGGTGGCGGGCCACCGTGAGGACCCGGAGAGAAGCCTCGAGCACAGCCGACCGCGGCCGGGACACACACGCGGGATCTCACCGCCCGTGGCCTCCGAGCACAAGGGCGGTCCCGCGCGGCACCCGCAGCGGCCACCTGGCCTTCAGCGAACCCCGCGCACCTCACGGGGGGGGGCTCGGGACGCCCCCCCCCCACCGCCGCCGCAGTCGCAGCCGGCGCCCCAGAACCCTCTTCCCGCACACACACACACACACGCCAGGCCGACCCAACCACTCCGACCGTCCACCAGACCCACGCGGGGGGGCCACCCACCGGGTCCCGAAGCGAAGGCACACACCAGGGGGGGGACGCGGACACCGGCCGACGGCGGCCGGGGGCGACGCCCCAACAAGGCGGAGCCGGCTTGGGTCCCAGACAGGGATGCCCCCGCGCAGGCCAGCGAGCCGCTCGGAGGGAAAGCACCGGCAGGACGCAGCGGTGGGGAGGGGGCGCACACGCAGGGCCGGGGCCCACGAGGTGTTAGGGGCACGGGAGCTCACTCGGGGGCTCGGGCAGAAACCTCAGGCACGGCCAGGCCACCGGGAAAACACGACCGCGGGATCCGACCACCACAGACGCGAGGGCGGTCCCGTGGCCCTCCTGCCCGGGACGCCGGCCGGCCCTCAGCACCACCGCGGAAGGCCCCTCACGAGCCCCCAGGCCCCACCACCGGGGGGGCCCCCAAAGCGACCTCGGCGACAAGCCGGACACCAGGGCAACATGCCCGGGACCTCATCCATCCCTGAACCCGGCCCCGCTCCGGGAGACCGGCACGCCCCACCGTGGGGACGCTCTCCCGGGCCCAGGCGGCCCGACCCGTTGCGCCGCACACGGGCGCGGCCGTCGGCACCGGCCACGGCTCGGCACGGGAGCGGGCAGAGAGCCGGCTCACAGCGGAAGGGGGTGTCTCGCGCCAGACGGGAACGCCACGCGCACCCATCGCTTAACGACGGCCTCCCCAAGGGCTGGGACGCCAGGCCCGGCCCGGCCCAGCGGGACCCTCCCCCGACTCAGAGGGGGGAGGCGCGGGCCACAGTAGGCGACGAGCGGCACTCGGTCCCCACCGCGGGGACCGGCGGACCCCTCTTCTCACCCCTCGCCGAGGAGAAGAGGGAACTCTGCCTACACACGAGCGATTTCAACCGCTCCGAGCAGCGCTACCACAACGCAGAGAGAGGTGGCAGGCCGGGGGAAGCCCGGTACCCCAAGGCACACCTCTCGGATCGCTAGAGAAGGCTTTCTCACCGAGGGCGGGTCACGCTCCACCACCCACCGGTCGCCCCTCCATCGGGCCACCCACGGAGGCGCTCAGGGACACCTGGGGAAGGGAGGGAGGGAGGGGTCTTCGGCAAGACGAGGAAAACCAGAGGCGCCCCTGGCCCCGCGCGGGAGGGGCGCACCTCGCTCGACCACCTCGACGACACCCCCTCCGACGAGCTGAGCGCCTCCTCAGGACCCACACGCAGACCCCACGGCAGCAACCGGAGGAGGGGACCCCAGGGGCTGGAACGGCACCTCACCCCTCGGCCTCGGGCACCTGAGGGACAGCCCGGAGCGCTCCAGGAGCACCGCAAAGGCCCAAACGGAGCCAACGCTCGCACCACCCCGGCGAGGGCAGCACGGCGGGCCGGCGGGACAGCCCCCCACCGCCGCGGAGAGGGGCCCGCCCCCGCAAGGCAACAACCACAGGAGGCAAGAGCGAGGGAAGCCTGCCGCGTCAGAGGACCCCGACGCCGCCCCCGCCAGGCAGAGGACGGGGGAAGCACGGCGAGGTCGAGCCGGATCCCGTAACCCCTGCGCCTCCCAAGGCAAACCCCACAGGCGGGGAGAGGAGAGGCAAGGGGCCCCCGCAGGCGGGACGAGAAGAGCGGTCCCATTCACCATGAACGGCCGTCCCTCGCCCGCCACGGATCGGTCGCGGCCCGGGAGAGCATGACGTCACCACATCGATCAGAAGGACGACCCCAGAGCGGAGCAGCAGGCAGGGATCGAGCTCACACCAGAGCCACCGAGCCGACCGGGCGGCGGTCAGCCAGCTCCGCCCTGGGGAAGGGACGGCGGACAACCCCGGGGAGAGGAGAACGCCTGACACGCACGGCACGGAGCCAAACGGGGTGGGGTTGTCGCGACCGCCCCAGGTGCCCGCAGCGGGGAGCGCAAGACGCAGGCAGACGGGAGCCCACCCGCATCGGCCTTTCCCCGCCACACCCGGTTGGGTCAGAGGAGACCCGGGCCCAGGGCGGCACCAGGGAGCCGGGACGCTCGAGCAGACGCACGAGAGGCAAGGCACACGGACCCCAGCCGGCGGCTCAAGCCAGAGCAGGGCCAGCTAGCCAGGTCACAGATACACCAGAGCACCCCCATACAGCCAGAGGCCCGACCTCTCCAGCGACAGGTCGCCGGAGGACAGCGTGTCAGCAGTAACCCGGCGGCCCAAAACGCCAACTCAGAGTGAAAGATACACCCCTCCCGGGGGCAGGGGGTCGAGGCACCGGCCACACCGCCGACTCAGAAGCGCGCGACACGGACATCTGTCCCCAAAAAGGCCACCATCGCAGCCAGACACGGAGCACCCAGGGCCGTCTGGTCGACCCCAAGACACACAGGCACACACACACACACACACACGCGGGAGCAGCAGCCGGGCCGGGGACGCCCTCCGGGTCACCGGTGCCACGCAGGGGCCGGCCCGTGCCTCCAGAGCGAGACCCTTTCGGCCGTCCCCTCACACGCGGGGGACACACGAGGGGACCGCTCTCCGACTAAGTACGCGGACTTGAAAGAAAAGTATCACAGCAGAGGGACCGCGGCCGGGCGCGGCACCCCGGGAGGATGGCGCAGGACGGCCACCGACTCCCCACGGGGACTCGGAAAAGAGATTCGGCGGGCGCCTCAGGCGGCCAGGGCCCGCGCGCGGGCCCGCCACAGGGCCGGGGAAGGGCGTCCCCGGCCACCCGCGCCACGCCCAGAGGGTCCCCGCGGGTCGCGGGTCGGGCCTCGGGAGCTACGGCGTGCTGGTCGACCCGCCCCGGCAGCCCCCACACCGCGCTCGGGCCTGGAAACTCGGCGACAGCCTTCCCCCATACAGCCCTGCACGCCCAAGCTCTGACTCACAAGTGACTCGCCAGAGCTCCGGCGCCACAGGGACAGCCCCGCTGACGGCCGCAGGCTTTCCGAAGCACCGCCTAGCTCACAGCGGGGAGAGTCCCCTCCCTCGGCAGCTGCCACCGGAGCTCCGGAACGCCAGGACAACGATATAAAAGCGGCCGCCAGATGGAGCCCGACAACCGGCGACAACCGTCCCAAACCAGTCACCAAGACAGATCCCGACGGCGGGGCGGCCGGCGGACCGCAAAACCGAAACCGTGAGTCGAGACAGTCTTCCCGAGGCCGAAAAAACACAGCCCCTCCACCCCAACCCCACAGAAACGGTCCTCCAAACGTCTCTCTGCATAGACCGAGACAGAGTCAAAAGACAAGCCCATGACGTGTGGGTATTCGGAGACGCATCTCGGAGGGAGACAGAACACACGGGGCTCGGTCGCGAGTCATTCGGGTGACAGAGAGACACAGAAGGAGGACACGTCCACAATCCACACGGGGGGAGGGGGGAGGGGGGAGGGGGGAGGAGGGAGGGAGGGAGGGAGGGAGGGAGGGGATAGAAAAAAGAGAGGTGGAGGAAGGAGAGAGGGGGGAGGAAGGAGGTGGAGAAAACAGAGAGACAGAATTCTTAAAATCTGGAGAAAACATATGATGAAAGAGAGGTGGAAAATGAAGAAAGATGAAAAAGAGAGAGAATGAGGAAAGAGATGAAGGAAAGAAGGGCGAAAGAGAGGAAAAAAGAGTATAAAAGCCAAAAAAAAAAGAAAGAAAGGAAAAAGGAAAGGAACAGAAAAAAGGAAAGAAAGAAGGGAAGGAGGGAGGGAGGGAGGGAGGGAGGGAGGGAGGGAGGAAGGAAGGAAGGAAGGAAGGAAGGAAAGAAAAAGAAAGAAACAAAGAAAGAAGAGGCTCGCGCCCTTTTCGGCGTTAGCCCACCTGCATCGAGGTGAAAATATGAATGAAAGCAAGCAAGCAAGCAAGCAAGCAAGCAGGCAAGCAAGCAAACTCCATGTTGGGGTCCCCTTGCACGAACACTCTCATGGAAGCCATCTTTCTCTTTCCTGGATTTTCATGGAAGCCTGTCTCCCCCTCCTGAACTCCATCTCTCTCTGTTCCCTTCCAATCAGTGTGGAGGCTGCTTTCCTCTCCTGGATCCCATCTTTCTGGATTCTCTCACTCAGCGTGAGACTTAGCTGTTTCTGTCTCGCTCCTCCTGTTTCTCTCTCTCTCTCTCTCTCTCTCTCTCTCTCTCTCTCTCTCTCTCTCCAAATAAATCACTTTCTACAAAAACAGAAAGAAAGAAAGAGGAAGGAAGGAAGAAAAAGACAGAAAGAGAAAATAAAATTCTGTACTAAACATAATCTGGCCTGGCGACAGAGCAAGGCTCCATCTAAAAAGAAAGACAGAGAGAGAGAGAAGAAGGAAAAAGACGGGGGGGAAGGGGGGGGAGGGAGAGAGAGAGAGAGAGAGAGAGAGAGAGAGAGAGAGAGAGAGAGAGAGAGAGGAGAGAGAGAAAGAGGCTGGGCGCGGTGGCTCATGCCTGTAGTCCCCGCACTTTGGGAGGCCGAGGCGGATGTATCAGAAGGTCAGGAGCCTGAGACCAGCCTGGCCAAAAATGTTGAAAGCCTGTCTCTACAGAAAATACAAAAATTAGCTGGGCGCGGTGGCACACGCCTGTAATCCCAGCTACTCAGGAGGCTGAGGCAGGAGAATCGCTTGAACCCGGCAGGCGGAGGTTGCCATGAGCCGAGATCGCGCCATTGCACTGCAGCCTGGGTGACAGAGTGAGAGCCTGTCAAAAAAAAAAAAAAAAAAAAAAAAAAACACCGAAAACCAAAAAACAAAAACCCACAGGAAACACAGGCACAACGAAAGAAACACAGGCACAACAAAAGAAACACAGAAACAACAACAACAACAACAAAAACAGAAAAACAAAAAAAAAAAAAAAAAGAAAAAAGAAACACAGAAACAACAAAGGAAACACAGGCACAACAAAAGAAACACAGAAACAACAAAAAACCAAAAAAACAACAAAAAAAAAAAAAAAAAGAAAGAAAAAAGAAACACAGAAACAACAAAAGAAACACAGGCACAACAAAAGAAACACAGAAACAACAACAACAGCAAAAAAAAACAAAACAAAAAAACAAAACAAAACAAAAAAAAAAAAAAAAAAAAAAAAAAAAAAAACACAGAAACACAGAAACAACAAAAGAAACACAGAAACCACAAAGGAAACACAGAAACAACGAAAGAAACAAACAACTGGAAAAGGAAATTAGGAAGACAGAAACAAACGGAGAAAGGATAGGATTTTTTTTTTTTCTTTTTGGCTTGTAATCCTCTAAAAGCATAGTAAGGACCAGGGAGGGGCTACGACACACCTTCCACCTTACGAATCTGTTGGCCAGGATAATAAAAATATTACACTTAACATAACCCTTAAAAGTGACTATCAGCCGGGCGCGGTGGCTCAGGCCTGTCATCCCAGCACTCTGGGGGGGCTGACGCGGGTTGACCACCTGAGGTCAGGAGCTCCAGACAAGGCCGGCCAACATGGCGAAGCCCCATCTCTACTAAAAATACAGCAAAAGTTCTTTAATGTCAAAAAAAAAAAAAAAAAAAAAAAAAAAAAAGAAAAGAAAAAAAAAAGAAAAGAAAAAAGAAAGAAAGAAAGAAAATTCTCCGAGCGTGGTGGCACATGTGTGGAACCCCAGCCACTCAGGAGGCCGAGGCAGGAGAATTGCTTGGATCAGGGAGGCGGAGGTTGAGTGAGCAGAGCTCGCACCGCTGCATTCCAACCTGGGCGACAGAGCGAGACTCCATCTAAAAAATATATAAAATTGGCCGGGCGCGGTGGCTCAAGCCTGTCATCCCAGCACTTTGGGAGGCCGAGGCGGGTGGATCACAAGGTCAAGAGATCGAGACCATCTTGGTCAACATGGTGAAACCCCGTCTCTACTAGAACTACAAAAAATTGGCTGGGCATGGTGGCACGTGCCTGTAATCCCAGCTACTCAGGAGGCTGAGGCAGGAGAATTGCCTGGATCCAGGAGGCGGAGGTTGCGGTGAGCCGAGATCGGGCCATTGCACTCCAGCCTGGGTAACAAGAAGAGCGAAACTCCGTCTCAAAAAAAAAAAAAAAAAAAAAAAAAATACATGGATGCATGGACGGACGGACGGACGGACGGACGGACGGACGGACGGTTGGTTGTAAAAGACATGCAAGGAGGTGGCGGAACACGGGAAGGCTCCACTCCTTCCTAAAGACCAGAGCAGGTGAACAGGACCATCCACTTGGGATGTCCACCATTCCAAACCACAGTGGAGGCCTTGAGGATGTCAGAGCAAGGAAGGCCCTGCCGTTATCTGTGGCACCCGACCTCGCCTGTAAATATTTCAGAAAACTGACTTGTTCGTTCATTCATTCATTCATTCGTTCGTTGTATGCGACGGCCCCAGCTGAGACTTCCTCTCAAATAAACAAAGACGTAAGTGAATAAATGAACGTCAAAAGAAAAAGGCAAGGAAATGGCGGAGCATGGGGAAGCTCCGCCTTTTTCTAAACACCAGAGCAGATACACGGCACCATCAGGTACAGACATAGGCCATTGGGAATCTGCTGTCACCGTGCCAAATTGGCACCAAAACAGTGCACGTTTCCGAGCCATCGCCGCTATCGTCAGGTATAATGGCAGAGTCACGACCACATAGAGATCTTCCAACCCACCAACCGTGTTTCTACTCTTAGGAGCCCGGCCGGGAGAACAAACAGGGCATTTAGCAAAGCACTCATCTTACGTTCCTTGGTCTCCCGTGTCTCTCGTGAAACCTACCACAGTCAGAGTCCTTTTTCTATTCCCCCGCCCCCGCCAACTCGCAGCCGTCGACAGAGTACCAAAATAAAAGAACGGCGAACACATTTTACGCAACGAGGAGGGAAAACAACAAAGCGAAAGTCTCAGAGGTTCGTGGTACAGAATGAAGAGACTCTTTCAGAATTCACAGAAAGACACACACATGGAAGGATGGAAAGAAACAAAGAAAACAGAAAGCGAGTAAGGACGATAAAGAACAAGAAATATAAAGAAAGAGAGACAGAGATGTAAAGGGAAGAAAGATGAAAAAGAAAATAGAGACACAGAAAGAAAAAGATGATGAGAAATGAGAGAAAGTAGGGAGGAAGAAAGAAAAAAGAAAAAGAATGAAAGAGAGGGGAGAGAGGGAGGGAGGCAGGAGGAGAGACCGAGAGACCGAAGGAGAGAGAGAGAGAGAGAGAGAGAGAGAGAGAGAGAGAGAGAGAGAGAGGCAGAGAGACAGAGAGAGAGGGGGGGAATGAAAGAAGTAAAAAAGAGGGCAGCACACCACGGCTCACATCTATAACCCCCACACCTTGGGAGACTCGGGTGGAAGAATCGCTCGAGGCCAGGAGTTTGAGACCAGCCCTGGCAACACAGCCAGTTCCCGTGTGTACTAAAATGTAAAAACAATTAAAAAGTTCGCCGGGCATCGTGACGGCGGGCGCCTGTAGTCCTAGCTTTTTGGGAGCCCGAGGTGGGAGGATCGCCTGAGGTCGGGAGGCGGAGGCTGCCATGGGCCTTGGCCAGACGAATGCATGCACCGCAGCCTGTTGCCTGGGCTGGTCTCGAACTCCTCGGCTCTAGCAAAGTACCCGCCTCACCTCCGAACTTGCACCCACCATATTCATCGGTCCCGGAGGTGTCCGTGACAGATTTTAGTAGGGGAGCATTCGTTCCTAAAGACCAGAGCAGATAAACAGGACCACCCGTTGGAGACGTACACCATTCTGAATCGCAGTGGAGGCTTTGAGGATTTCAGAGCAAGACCCTGCTGCTATCTGCAGATAACCACCCTTCTTTCGAGGGACAGGGTTCTCTCAGGGAACCTGTGGCTGTTAGGTAGGGTGGAAGCCAAAGGCCCAACCATGGGGCCACAACGTTACCATGTTAGCCGAACCGCTCATGACACACCGGGCATTAAGTGGGCGTGCACAGCACGCCTGTAATCCCAGCACTTTGGGAGGCTGAGACGACGGGTGGCTCACCTGAAGTCAGGAGTTCGAGACGAGCCTGGTGACCAGGGCATAACCCCGTCTCTACTAAATACACAAACATTAGCCGGGTGCGGTGGCGCGCGCCTCTAGTCCCAGCTACTCACTCGGGAGGCCGAGACGGTAGAAGCGCTTTGACTCGGGAGGCGGAGGTTGCAGAGAGCCGCGATCGCACCGCTGCACTCCAGCCTGGGCGACAGAGGAAGACTCCGTCTCAAATAATAGCAAGAGCAAAAACAGCAATAATAATAACGGTAAATTAAATGTAGAAAAACAAGGAATTACACCTAATTTGTAGTGTCATTGTTGCCTCGAAAGGCAGGAAGTGTAGGTTTGTGTCACCGTGGGTTTTCTTGTTTTGTCTTTGTTCCCGAAAAATCACTCATTCATTCATTCATTTGTTCAATTCTGTTTTATTCTATTCTATTCTATTCTGTTCTGTTCTGTTCTGTTCTGCTCTATTCTAGTCTATTCTATTCTGTTCTGATGTTTTTTTTTTTTTTTGTGGTTTTTTTGTTCTGTTGTGTTGTGTTTTTTGATTTTTGTTTGTTTGTTCGTTTGTTTTCTTTTTTAAAGATGGGGCTTCTCCATGATGGTCAGGCTGGTCTTCAACTCCTGACCTCAGGCGATCCACCCACCTCGGCCTCCCAAAGTGCTAGGATGACAGGCGCGAGCCACCGCGCCCGGCTACTTTTTTGTACTTTTTGGTATTTTCACTAGAGGCAGGGGTTTCACTATGTTGACCAGGCTGGTCTCGAACTCTTGACCTCTGATCCACCCGCCACGACCTTCCAGGCAGGCGTGAGCCACCGCACCTGGCCTGTTTATTCTTTTTATCTGATCAAAGAACAACGAGGCCCAGTGGTGAGAATGGCGATTCCCTAGGCAACAAGGGAGGGAGGAACTTGGAGATGGGGGCAGGGGGCGGGGGCGGGGGCAGCGGACAAGACACAGTTGCCCCGGGCTCTGCGCAGGCGGCCTGAGCGTTCTTCCTCCATGAGGTCTCGGTTTTCAGAGTAGGTTCTTCCTTCGTGAGGCCTCGGTTTTCAGAGTAACAGTGGCCGCTAGGTGATGCCCGAGGTCTGCCAATAGAGAGTGTCAACCCGGAATGAATTGGGATCGCCCGGAGCGGGAGTGGGGGAGGGGAAGAATGGAGACCTCCCCCCACCAGAGCACAGTGGGGCCGCCGTGCCCTCCCAGGCGGTTCCCACAAGCAATCGACCAGGGCGCCGGGGAGACACAGCCTAAGTCCCCACCCATCGGATTATCTGAACCTTCCTTCCAGAGAAGAGAGACCGACTGGAAATTCTCTCGGTCAAGGTCAAAACCTAAAAGGATCCCTGGCACACCCACCAGGCCTAAGACAATTAAAAGAGAGAAAAAAAATATATATATATATATATTTTTTTTTCTTTTTTAAGACGGAGTTTCGCTCTTGTTACCCAGGCCGGAGTGCAATGGCGCGATCTCGGCTCACCGCAACCTCCGCCTCCTGGGTTCAGGCAATTCTCCTGCCTCAGCCTCCCGAGTAGCTGGGACTACAGGCGTGTGCCACCACGCCCAGCTAATTTTTTATATTTTTAGTAGAGACGTGGTTTCACCGTGTTGACCAGGATGGTCTCCATCTCTTGACCTCGTGATCCACCCGCCTCGGCCTCCCAAAGTGCTGGGATCATAGGCGTGAGCCACATGATCGCGCCATTGCACTCCGGCCTGGGTAACAAGAGCGAAACTCCGTCTCAAAAATAAAATAAAATAAAATAAAAGAGTTGTTTCAAAGTAGAAGAGCTGTTTCTGTGTTCTGGGTACATCTGTGTATTTCCGTGTAACAAAATTAGTTGTTTGAAACATGAGGATTTAAATTTTTTTTTTTTTTTTTTTTAACTCCTTACATGTACAGTCCTGCGATAGACAGACCACGAGACTCGTCAGCTCAGAGTCCATGAGGCCAGAAGCTGACATCCTGCATATCGATTTAGAATGAATGACCGAATTTATTTATGTATTTATTTAGTTTGAGATGGGGTCTCGCTCTGTCGCCTAGGGTGGAAGGCAATGGCACGATCTAGGCTCACTGCAACCTTTCTGTCCCGGGTTCAAGCGATTCTTTTTGCCTCAGCCTCCCGAGTAGCTGGGAATACAGGCACGTGCCACCACGCCCGGATGATTTTTGTATGTTCTTCTTCTTCTTTCTTTCTTTCTTTCTTTCTTTCTTTCTTTCTTTCTTTCTTTCTTTCTTTCTTTCTTTTTCTTTTTTTTTTTTTTTTTTGAGACGGAGTTTCGCTCCTGTTACCCAGGCTGGAGTGCAATGGCGCGATCTCGGCTCACCGCAACCTCCGCCTCCTGGGCTCAGGCAATTCTCCTGCCTCAGCCCCCTGAGTAGCTGGGATTACAGGCACGCGCCACCACGCCCAGCTAGTTTTTTGTATTTTTAGTAGAGACGGGGGTCTCACCATGTTGACCAGGACGGTCTCGATCTCTCGACCTCGTGATCCACCCGCCTCGGCCTCCCAAAGTGCTGGGATGACAGGCTTGAGCCACCGCGCCCGGCCGATTTTTGTATTTTTAGCGGAGCCGGGGTTTCACCATGTTAGCCAGCCAGAACGGTCTCGATCTCCTGACCTCGTGATCCGCCCACCTCCCAAAGAGCTGGGATTGATTACAGGCGTGAGCTACCGCACCCGCCCGGGCTAGAATGAATTTAAACAAGCCAGTCGAACACTCTGCCGGGAAACTCTCAGGAAGACACGCGATTACAAACAAGGGACAAATCATAATGATTAATAACAATAATAATAATTGGTGTCTGTCATCCCCGCACTTTGGGAGGCCAAAGGCAGGTGGCTCCCTTGATCCCAGGCGATGGAGACCAGCCTTGGCAACATGGGGAGACCTCGTCTCCACAGAAATACAAACATTAGCCGGTTTCATAACCTGGGCTCCAAATTAATTTTTAAAAATAGATTAAAATTTTAAACAACAACAACAACAACAACAACAACAACAAATAAACGCTGCATTCTGTTAGTTTTGCTTTCTACCCTGCGAAGGACAGGGTCCGTCCTTTCTACCCTTTCTACCCTGTCTGTCCGTCCGTCTGTCTGTTTGTGACAGGGTCTCACTCTCTCTGTCGCCCAGGGTGAAGTGTCTCCAAGTAGCCGAGACTACAGACACGCACCCCGGGGTTTGGCCGTGTAGCCCCAGGTTGGTGTCGAGCTCCCGGGCTCAAGAGATCTTACCGCCTCGGCCTCCCAAAGTGTTGGGGTTACCGGCACGAGCCACCGCACCCGGCCTGAGTTAATACCGGCAAGGGCCAGGATCTGCCAAGGCCTGTGTTCCAGGGTGGGGACAGTGGATCCCATGGTAGAGGGAGCCATCGGTCCACACTGAGCTCCGGCCAGCCTCAGGTCCCACCGTGCGCAAACTAGGGGGTTTTCTATACCCTAGTTTGAAAAGGGAGGGGGAAACCTAGCTGATGCAAATTTTTCACAAAAGCAAAGTAAGCAAAAAGTTAAAAGATAAACCAGTACATGAGAAATTAAACAGTACCAGGCACAAGGGCTAGAGCTGTCATAAAAAGACATACAACTTATAGATATGAGGGCTCTGGGTACTCGACAGCACCTGCAGTCCCAGGCTCTGCTGGTGCCGCTGTACTCGGCCTCTTATCAGCAAATGCACTCAGGGATGCGCCCGCTGTTGTCCTGCCCCACCTACATACTACAGTTGCCTACTTAATGAGGGGAATAACTGAAACGAAGAAGCTAAGATGGAGTCTGTCTGGCACAAGAAGCTAACATGAGGATCGAACAGCTCTTAGCTAAGAAAGAGAGTCAGTTTTGCTGGGCGCGGTGTCTCGCGCCTGTAATCTCAGCACTTTGGGAGGCCGAGGTGGGCGGATCACCTGAGGTCAGGAGTTTGAGACTAGCCTGGCAAACATGGTGAAACCCTGTCTCAAAAAAAAAAAAAAAAAAAAAGAAAGAAAGAAAGAAAGAAAAAAGAAAAGAAAAGAAAAGAAAAAAAGAGAGAGAGTCAGTTTAAGCCAACCAAAATCAGATTGTGAGAGAGAAAGGGAGGGAGGGAGGGAGGGAGGGAGGGAGGGAGGGAGAGAGAGAGAGAGAGAGAGAGAGAGAGAGAGAGAGAGAGAGAGAAGTGATAACAGGAATGCTGTCAGCAGGCTCAGGCCTTATAGCCAAAAAGCTGAAACCACCGTCTGGGATGTTTTCCCAAGAGCTAGTGGTGCCACAAGGGGCCGTGTGTAGCTGTGGAAATGGGAGAGGAGTGTTTGGAGTTACATATTTGAGACAGAACGGACAGGGCTCGGTCATGGGTCATTTAGGACATGGGGAGATACAGACTGAGAAATCCCTCCCATCATCCTAGCTGAACAGAGGGACACGGTTTATCGAGACAGTAAGTCTGGGTAACAACCGAGTCAACGGGGAAAGCAAACCCAGATTTTAGGGTTGCATTTTCTCTCTCTCTCTCTCTCTCTCTCTCTCTCTCTCTCTCTCTCTCTCTCTATCTTCAGAGGAAGTCTCACTCTGTCCACAAGGCTGGAGTGCAGTGGTGCGATCTCGGCTCACTCAGTGCAACCTCCGACTCCCAGGTTCAAGTGAATCTCCTGCCTCAGCCTCCCGAGTACCTGGGATTACAGGCGCGCACCGCCACACCCGGCTACTTTTTGTCTTTTTTGTAGAGACGTGATTTCACCGTGTTGGCCAGGATGGTCTCGAACTCCTGACCTCAGGTGATCCGCTCACCTTGGCCTCCCAAAGTGCTGCGATGACGGGCATGAGCCACCGTCCCAGGCCTGAATCTTTATTAATATGGAACATCCATGAGGTCTCCAAGTGCAGAAATCAACTCGCCACTTCTGTACAGGATTCTGTATGGAGACGAAATCTTGGATTCCTAAAGTGAAGAATTGAGGCCTTGGGACCGGATTAGATTAGAACTACCTGAACTTATATTAAAAAGAAAATGAGGAAGAGGGAGAGGGAGAGGGAAAGGGAGAGGGAGAGAGAGAAGGAGGAGGAGGAGGAGGAGGAGGAGGAGGAGGAGGAGGAGGAGGAGGAGGAGGAGGAGGAGGAGGAGGAGGAGGAGGAGGAGAGAGAAGGAGAAGGAAGAGGAGGAGGAGGAGGAGGAGGAGGAGGAGGAGGAGGAGGAGGAGGAGGAGGAGGAGAAGGAGAAGGAGAGAGAGAAGGAGAAGGAGGAGGAGAAGGAGAAGCAGAAGGAGAGGCAGAAGGAGAAGGAGAAGGAGAAGGAGAAGGAGAAGGAGAAGGAGAAGGAGAAGGAGGAGAAGGAGAAGGAGAAGGAGAAGGAGAAGGAGAAGATGGAGAAGGAGGAGAAGGAGAAGAAGAAGCCCTCATGGATTTCTAGAAAATAAGACCTTATGACTTTTGCGTCCGTTGGCGACTCTAGGTAGTTTGCTGGGCCGGGTTCTGCGGCCTTGCTTCTGTTGACTTTTGCACTCCAGGCCACGACGCCGCAGGACCAGACCTGCGAGGAGTTCAGCCACGCTGCCTGCCAAGAAAGAAGCTTTACCTCGCTGACCCTATGAAGGCGCGTGTGGTTCTCAAATACAGGCATTCCGATGGAAACGTGTGTATTAAAGTAACAGATGATCGAGTTTGTTTGGTGCCTAAAACAGAGCAAGCTTAGGCCGGGCGCGGTGGCTCAAGCCTGTCATCCCAGCACTTTGGGAGGCCGAGGCGGGTGGATCACGAGGTCGAGAGATCGAGACCGTCCTGGTCAACACGGTGAAACCCCGTCTCTACTAAAAATACAAAAAGTTAGCTGGGCATGGTGGCGCGTGCCTGTAATCCCAGCTGCTCGGGAGGCTGAGACAGGAGAATTGCCTGAACCCAGGAGGCGGAGGTTGCAGTGAGCCGAGATCGCGCCATTGCACTCCAGGCTGGGTAAGAAAGAGCGAAACTCCGTCTCGGGGGGGAAAAACAGAGCAAGCTCAACATGTAAAGACGATTGAGAAATTCCACAGTCAACCTATGCGACCCATGGTGGTAGCCAAGGAATCCCCACAACGTTACCATAGAAACTGAGTGAAGGGTTTGAAATGAAGACTTTGTCACGGCCTTAGGAAGTCAATATCTTTTGAAGAAGAGAAAGTGCTGGGACAGAAAATACTTTATGTCACTGAGTGGACTATTCGCAAGCTGAGAGGTCATTTTTTTGTCGTTTTCTTTTGGATGTTTGCCTCAGAGAGCTAGGGATGCGAATGTTTTCAGTCAGAAAGTTTGTATTTACTTTCGGAAACTGAGCAACCGATGCATCTGTCTCGGGAACTTGGCAGATTATCTGATGTTAGGTCAAACGCATAATTGTTTCTTCGGCAGATTCGTATCAGCCACTTGAAAATAAGCTACGAAGAAAAGACGATTGTTCCTTAAATTTAGTTCGCCTGTCTTTAAAAGAACATTAAATGTAACCAGTTTGTTGGATCGAGGTATTTCTTTTGGAGCATAAAATGTATGCTGTCGATGACCAATAAATATAAAATATGGTCATTGGAATCAGCTCCGCACCATGGTATGCATTGTTACGAATAGCGTGCACCTGATTATGTATAGCAGTGTAGCCTCAATTATACCTAAAAGTAATTGAGTAACCAGTATGCTTTGCCTTCTTTCCAGACTTAAAATACCTTTTGTCATAGGGGATTGGTAGTATCAGCTTGTGGAGCAATGTCTTTGAATCTAGTTTTCAGTGATCAGAAGCAGCGGTTGTTTGAGTGCGTGAATGGAAGGATGACCACTGTAACTGTACCGAAACCACCGTATTTCAGAAATTTTTACTACGTATTTTTCATCTGCAGTTTCTCAGAAGGGCTATGGATTATTCAAAGTGTCAGATCCTTGCATACTTCTGTGACACCCCTGTCCGTCTTTTCTCTCTCTTTAACCAAAGTGTTAGGTGTGACTGCCACAACGGTCATGTTTTCCAGTAAACCGGAAGTATGTGATGATTTGACACTTACGTTTGTATACCAAATTTCACCACCTAAACGTCGTGTTCACATGTTGATTCCTCAAGAATGAAATGAAGGTACTACGCTGAAGTATATTTTGTAGAGAAATGTCAGATATAGGTGAAGGGGAGGAAGGCAGCAAATCACACTGGCATGTGTGTACCTATGCAACAATCTTGCATGTTTTTCACATGGTACCCCAAAACATAAAATGCAATAAAACACACACACACACACACACACACACACACACACACACACATACGTATGTATACATATATATAGTAGAAACTTGTCATGTTGAGCAACATTTTAGCATGCTAAGTTTCCTTAGCTATATGAATTTTCGCATGTTTGAGAGAGGTCAGTAAAGAAAATACTACAAAAAAGAAGGAGAAGGAGAAGAAAAAGAAGGCCTTATTGTTGTACCCGAGCGAGTCAAAGAATGCACCACACTCTGAGATTGACGCCCCAGATTCTCTCGGCCCCTCAGAAAACGTTAGGTGGTCTTTTATACCCTAGTTTTTAAAAGGAAGGGGGAACTTAGCCGAAGCAAATTTTTCACAGGAGCAGAGTAAGCCAAAAGTTAAAAGATAAACTAGGACATGAGAAATAAAACGGCGCCAGATGCGAGGGCTTTACCCTCGCATCACAAAAGACATACAACTTACATAGGTCACGGGGGCTCTGGGCACTGGACAGCACCTGCCTGCATTCCCAGGCGCTGCTGGTACCACTTAACTCGGCCTCTTATCAACAAATGCATTCCGGGAGGTGCCCCGGTGCCAGCCCACCCCAGGTACAGACTCTGGTTACGTACGGAAGGGTGGGAAAATAACTAAAATGTAGAAACTAAGATGGAGTCTGTCCAGCTCAGGAAGCTACCAGAAAGCCTGAACGAGCTTTTAGTCTGAGAAAGAGAGAGTTAGTTTTAACTGGCAAAAAGCAGGTTATCACGTTATGAAGTGCAGTTGACATCAACCGGCTGTCACTCTACCTCGAGCAATCCACAAAAGCGCTAGTCAACAACAGGAGGAAAACAGCGGCTAACACGTCCCGAGGAAAAGGTATGCCTTCCTAGAATTCCGTGCCAAGGCAGGCATCGCCTGCGGTAATCCTAAGCGAGCAAAGTCTGACTTTTTAGATAGCATTTCTGTGTTGGGCAAATTCTACTGTGGCCCAGGGCATTCCCATTTTGCAAAGATGCTGGCTGGGAGAAGGAGAAAATAAGACATCATGATAAAAGGTGATTGAGACCCAGCCAAGATGAAGCTTTCCTAGGGAGGGAGGCCTGAGGAGTGAACGGGGTGAAAAAAACCCCCACCACCACAGTCCAGCCCGCCCACCCGCTTGCCCACGCGGACCAAAGGCTGTGCCATCGCCCGCAGCTGCCTCTGGGGAAGTGAGACCCTGCTCCACCCCCACCCCCCCATCTTCAAAACCAGTGGCCACTGAGTGAGGTGAGGCCTGGCGATCACCGATGCAAATGTCAACCGGTAAAGGGTGGGGGGAGGGGAGAGGAGATGGAGGCCCACCCGGCTGGCTCCAGAACGTTCCCAGCTCACAAAGGCACGGATTCGGAGTAAAGGGGTGGGGGAGGGGGCTTACAAAATAAACCAACTCCTCATAAAGCCCAAGTGGAAGAGTCTGTGTGCATGAAAGACACCAACAAACAAACACAAAGTGCTGATAAAAGAACAATAGGGCCCCCACCAGGGTGGAGGTTCCCTAGGCAACAAGGGAGAGAGGGAGGGGCCTCCAGATGGGAGGAAGAGAAACCGGTTGCCCCAGGCTCCGTGAAGTGGTCGGGCAGACCTCCCTCCGCGCCACCTCGATTTTCCATCCCGGTGGCCGCTAGGTGATGCCCGAAGACAACTGATGCTTGCAGGCGTCAGCACGGAAAAGAAGGGAACCGTGGATCGCTCTGGGTCGGGGTGGAGGTTGAGGAGGCGGAGGCGGGGGCGGGGGCGGGGGCGGGGGCGGGGGCGGGGGCGGGGGCGGGGGGCGGGGGCGGCTCAGGCACGCCGCGTCGCGTCGCCGGCCTCTCCCCGATCCCTCTCGGACCAGGTCGTTTCTGGGCCCAGGGAGTTCTCTCGGGTGATGCCCGCCTGCAACTAGTTGACCAGAGCCCCCAGGGGACACGGCCTAGGCACCCGCCCATGGGTTCATCGGGAACTTCAATTCCGCTAGAGAGGAGGGAGAGGAGACCGGGGGTGGGGGCGTGTGGACGGACGCTAGGGGTGGAGATGGGCCCTATCTAAGATGGAAGTCCGGTCCATAGCGTTTCCGAGTGGACTGCAGACCCACCACCTCAGAGTGGCAATACCTGTGACAGGGAAACGAAGGTCCGTGAAATCCACGCTCCCGGACACAGCGTGGATTTCACGGGGAGAAGAAGACAGCTTGCAGCACGTTCCCTCCTGCCCCGGGGTCAAGTTTTCACTCCCAAAGTTTGCATTTCTTCCCCCCACCCCCACAAATTTCCGCTCCCGCTCTCGCTGTCGTTGCCCAGGCTGGATGAAGTGCAGTGGTGCGATCTCGGCTCACCGAAACCTCCGCCTCCTGGGTTCCAGCGATTCTCCTGCCTCAGCCTCCCGAGTGGCTTGGGATGACAGGCACGTACCACCGTGCCCGGTTAATTTTGTATTTGTAGTAGAGGCGGGGTTTCTCCGAGTTGCCCCGGCTGGTCTCGAACTCTCGACCTCATGTGATCCACCCACCTCGGTCTCCCAAAGCGCTGGGATGACGGGCATGAGCCACCGCGCCCGGCGGCCTAGTATGCGTTTCTGAATCGTGTTCACCAGAGTCCACCCTCTGGTGAATCAGCCAGGAATCTAGTTCGGCGAATCCCAGAGCACCCACATCTGACCTCTAAGATCGGAGTCCACACACTACGCAGGGCTCCACGCGGCGTCTCACCACGAGAACACCACTGCCGTCCCAGCCCAGTAGCGATACAGTGGCCACGTCTTAGAAATCACTCACACCAACACACCGTGATAGGTCCTATGTCTAGAAATGTATGCCACGGTCATGAGCTTTCTTCCTTTTTTTTTTTTTTTTTTTTTTTTTTTTTTTTTTTTTCCCCCTGAGACGGAGTCTCGCTCTTGTTACCCAGGCTGGAGTGCAATGGCGCGATCTCGGCTCACCGCAACCTCCGCCTCCTGGGTTCAGGCGATTCTCCTGCCTCAGCCTCCCGAGTAGCTGGGATTACAGGCACGCGCCACGATGCCCAGCTAATTTTTTGTATTTTGAGCAGAGACGGGGTCTCACCATGTTGACCAGGACGGTCTCGATCTCTCGACCTCGTGATCCACCCGCCTCGGCCTCCCAAAGTGCTGGGATGACAGGCTTGAGCCACCGCGCCCGGCTATGGGCTTTCTTCCTTAGCGCCTCCACGATGGGTTTCGCTAGGTAAGACTTTCCTTAACCGTTTATTTTTCAGTGGAGGCGTTTATCAGGGAACTACGAGAAGTATAGACGCCACAAGTGACAGAGAGAAAAGTCTGAAAGACGCCCCTTCCATCCAAGTGGGAGCCTGGCCTCGACGTCCCCAAATCATACGCCGAGTGGGGAAGCCCAGCAGGGCCCTCCCCGGAGCCGAAGGTCTCAGGACCTACAGTCAGAGAAGACACACCCTGTGGAACCCAAGTCATCCCGGGGGCCTTCGTTCTGCAGGCTCCCGTGAAGACGGGTCCCAGAAACAAAACGCGTCTGGCCTATTCTCTGATTCATCTGTCTCTGACGGGTTGACGTTTCAGGCGAACCTTCAAGGGGCCAAAGGCAAAGCTCTCCCTCTGCCCCCACGTGACCTCTCCATGAGCAGCGAAGGATGAGAGCCTCCCCAGGCCCAGGTCGCCAGATACCCCGATCCGTTTCTCCCCTCCCTCCGAGTGGGATTCCACACATCCGTCTTTGGGATGGGGTGACACAAAGTCCAAGTGACTTAAGTGAGTCACTGTCGGGAGAAAAGGAAAAAAGAGCAAGCTCGCACCCTGCCACCTTTCCCTGCGGCCGGCCGGCCCGCCCTTCCTTAGGTCGTTTCTGCCATGGATTGACTCCATCGATCCCCTCTCCCCGTGAGCACGGTGGCTCCCGCCCGTCATCCCAGCACTTTGGGAGACCCAGGAGGGCGGATCACTTGAGGTCAGGAGTTCGAGGCCAGCCTGACCAACATGGCGAAACCCCATCCCTACTGAAAATAGGAAAAGTGGCCGGGCGTGGTGGTGCGCGCCTATCATTCCAGCTACTGAAGGCTGAAGCAAGAGAAAAGGAGACTCTTCCAGCTCCACCGCGTCCCCCAACCCCCAGCCGCAGCAGCCAGCCTTCCTGTGGGGCGGCGCCTGCAAAAGCTTCCGAATGAACGGAGAGGAGCCCGAGGCGGTGGAAACCATCCCCTCCGCCTCCCGAAGGGGAACAGGGCTTTCTGCATTTGAATGGGGCCCTAGAAGGCGGCGCCGCTGCTGCTTCCAAAGCAGCGCAGAGCGAGACTCCATCTCAAAAAGAGAAGAATGAAAAAAAGAAAACAATATTCGCACGCCCGTTGCGGTCGGAAATCAGTCCCCGGAGACCAGGCACAGTGTGGCTGGAGCCCATCCATCATCCCAAAACTCTGAGACGCCGGGTCAGGAGGATTGCAACGAACCGATGAGACCCTGTCTGTAGAAAACATTTAAAAACGGACCTGACCGGTCAACGTGGTGAAACCCCGTCTCTACTAAAACGACAAAAAACATTAGCTGGGCATGGTGGCACGCGTCTGTAATCCCAGCTACTCGGGAGGCTGAGGCAGGAGAATCGCCTGAACCCAGGAGACGGAGGTTGCGGTGAGCCGAGATCGCGCCATCGCACTCCAGCCTGGGTAACAAGAGTGAAACTCCGTCTCAAAAACAAACAACAAAAAACCACGGATCTGAAAGCTGGGCGCAGTGGCTCCCGCCTGTCATCCTAGCACTTTGGGAGGCTGAGGTCGGTGGATCACCTGAGGTCAGGAGTTCAAAACCAGCCTAGCCAACACGGTGAAACCCCATCTTTAAAAAACAGAAACAAACCAAAAAGCAAAACAAAACAGTGGCTCACACCTGTCATCCCAGCACTTTAAGAGGCCGAGGCGGGCGGATCACCTGGGGTCGGGAGTTCCAGACCAGCCTGACCAACTTAATGAAATCCCGTCTCAAATGAATGAATGAATGAATGAATGAATGAATGAACGAACGATCTTGGCACAGTGGCGCACGCCTGTGGTCCCAGGTACTCTGGAGGCTGAGGCGGAAGAATCTCTGGAGCTAAGGAGTCTCTAGACTGCAGTGAGTGAGTGAGTGAGCGAGCTACGATGACACCACTGCACTCCAGCCAGGGTGACAGAGTGAGACGCTGTCTCTAAATCAATAAAATCATTGGAAGGAGCTCTCTCTTTCTTACTTTCAGTGGGTGTGTCTCTCTTTAGGCCAGGTGAAAAACAAGAGAGAGAGAGAGAGAGAGAGAGAGAGAGAGAGAGAGAGAGAGCGCGAGCGCGCGCATTCCGACCATGAGGACCCAGACATGGTGTTTGATGATTTGCGTCTCCGTCTGTCTAGTCGCCCATCTGTCTCTTGGTGACTGAGGATTCCACAAATGAGGACAAGCGGCATCTATTGAGCTCTTTCTTTCTCCCTCTCGTGTGTCATCTGTGTGGTGAGAAAAGGGGGGAACAATAGGCTCTGATGGGAAGTCGTCCTCACGTCTGAGGAAGCTAAAGGCAAGCTGCTGACTGAAAGGAGGGCATCCTAGGTGACACTCTCATACCCGGGCAACCCTAGAAACGCATCTTACAGTTTTCATGTTTCATGCCGGGGCTATTTATCCCGTAAGTCAACCGACCCCTACCTACACCCAGGAAGAACAGCACAGTCCCCGGTGGTCCAGTCTCGTCCCATCCGGCCCTCCCAGGCCATCTGGTGAAACTCTCGCTGGCAAATTTGAAAGCGGCCTCCATGCGGTTCTCCTGGGGAGGAGGCTCCTGGCGGGCCTTTTGGGCCTCCCGCGAGGACTTAGCACGGAAAACCCCAGGTCTAACCAATCCCACCCACCCACTCACTCACTCACTGCAGCTTGCTCGCTGGCTCCCTCCCTCCCTCCCACTGGTCCAAGGTACACCCTGGGAGGCGGCCAAAGAAACTTCCACTGCGTGCTTTTTGTGTTTCTCTTTATTTTTCAAATCGTTTCCATCTTTCAAGAGATGCTCTTTTGAAGGGGAAAGTCTCACGGAGTATGAAAATTTGTTGTAAGAACAGAGGTTCCCAACACAGCTAAGCAGCAGCAGCTTCCATCACATAACCTCGCAAATAGAACAGGAACACCAAGGATACTGAAGTTGAAACAGGCCAAGGCCGGGCGTGGTGGCTCACGCCCGTAATCCAAGCATTACGGGAGGCCAAGGCGGGCGGGTCACCTGAGGTCGGGAGTTCAAGACCAGCCTGACCAACACGGTGAAACCCCGTCTTAAAAAAATAAATAAATACAGTAAAATAAAAAGAAATAGTCCATAAGGTCGAGGCCAGCCAGGCTGCGCAACCGAGCAGCATGGGGT
>NW_027412495.1:235664-335631 GCF_048565385.1 Saimiri boliviensis
CGGTCCCCACCGCGGGGACCGGCGGACCCCTCTTCTCACCCCTCGCCGAGGAGAAGAGGGAACTCTGCCTACACACGAGCGATTTCAACCGCTCCGAGCAGCGCTACCACAACGCAGAGAGAGGTGGCAGGCCGGGGGAAGCCCGGTACCCCAAGGCACACCTCTCGGATCGCTAGAGAAGGCTTTCTCACCGAGGGCGGGTCACGCTCCACCACCCACCGGTCGCCCCTCCATCGGGCCACCCACGGAGGCGCTCAGGGACACCTGGGGAAGGGAGGGAGGGAGGGGTCTTCGGCAAGACGAGGAAAACCAGAGGCGCCCCTGGCCCCGCGCGGGAGGGGCGCACCTCGCTCGACCACCTCGACGACACCCCCTCCGACGAGCTGAGCGCCTCCTCAGGACCCACACGCAGACCCCACGGCAGCAACCGGAGGAGGGGACCCCAGGGGCTGGAACGGCACCTCACCCCTCGGCCTCGGGCACCTGAGGGACAGCCCGGAGCGCTCCAGGAGCACCGCAAAGGCCCAAACGGAGCCAACGCTCGCACCACCCCGGCGAGGGCAGCACGGCGGGCCGGCGGGACAGCCCCCCACCGCCGCGGAGAGGGGCCCGCCCCCGCAAGGCAACAACCACAGGAGGCAAGAGCGAGGGAAGCCTGCCGCGTCAGAGGACCCCGACGCCGCCCCCGCCAGGCAGAGGACGGGGGAAGCACGGCGAGGTCGAGCCGGATCCCGTAACCCCTGCGCCTCCCAAGGCAAACCCCACAGGCGGGGAGAGGAGAGGCAAGGGGCCCCCGCAGGCGGGACGAGAAGAGCGGTCCCATTCACCATGAACGGCCGTCCCTCGCCCGCCACGGATCGGTCGCGGCCCGGGAGAGCATGACGTCACCACATCGATCAGAAGGACGACCCCAGAGCGGAGCAGCAGGCAGGGATCGAGCTCACACCAGAGCCACCGAGCCGACCGGGCGGCGGTCAGCCAGCTCCGCCCTGGGGAAGGGACGGCGGACAACCCCGGGGAGAGGAGAACGCCTGACACGCACGGCACGGAGCCAAACGGGGTGGGGTTGTCGCGACCGCCCCAGGTGCCCGCAGCGGGGAGCGCAAGACGCAGGCAGACGGGAGCCCACCCGCATCGGCCTTTCCCCGCCACACCCGGTTGGGTCAGAGGAGACCCGGGCCCAGGGCGGCACCAGGGAGCCGGGACGCTCGAGCAGACGCACGAGAGGCAAGGCACACGGACCCCAGCCGGCGGCTCAAGCCAGAGCAGGGCCAGCTAGCCAGGTCACAGATACACCAGAGCACCCCCATACAGCCAGAGGCCCGACCTCTCCAGCGACAGGTCGCCGGAGGACAGCGTGTCAGCAGTAACCCGGCGGCCCAAAACGCCAACTCAGAGTGAAAGATACACCCCTCCCGGGGGCAGGGGGTCGAGGCACCGGCCACACCGCCGACTCAGAAGCGCGCGACACGGACATCTGTCCCCAAAAAGGCCACCATCGCAGCCAGACACGGAGCACCCAGGGCCGTCTGGTCGACCCCAAGACACACAGGCACACACACACACACACACACACACGCGGGAGCAGCAGCCGGGCCGGGGACGCCCTCCGGGTCACCGGTGCCACGCAGGGGCCGGCCCGTGCCTCCAGAGCGAGACCCTTTCGGCCGTCCCCTCACACGCGGGGGACACACGAGGGGACCGCTCTCCGACTAAGTACGCGGACTTGAAAGAAAAGTATCACAGCAGAGGGACCGCGGCCGGGCGCGGCACCCCGGGAGGATGGCGCAGGACGGCCACCGACTCCCCACGGGGACTCGGAAAAGAGATTCGGCGGGCGCCTCAGGCGGCCAGGGCCCGCGCGCGGGCCCGCCACAGGGCCGGGGAAGGGCGTCCCCGGCCACCCGCGCCACGCCCAGAGGGTCCCCGCGGGTCGCGGGTCGGGCCTCGGGAGCTACGGCGTGCTGGTCGACCCGCCCCGGCAGCCCCCACACCGCGCTCGGGCCTGGAAACTCGGCGACAGCCTTCCCCCATACAGCCCTGCACGCCCAAGCTCTGACTCACAAGTGACTCGCCAGAGCTCCGGCGCCACAGGGACAGCCCCGCTGACGGCCGCAGGCTTTCCGAAGCACCGCCTAGCTCACAGCGGGGAGAGTCCCCTCCCTCGGCAGCTGCCACCGGAGCTCCGGAACGCCAGGACAACGATATAAAAGCGGCCGCCAGATGGAGCCCGACAACCGGCGACAACCGTCCCAAACCAGTCACCAAGACAGATCCCGACGGCGGGGCGGCCGGCGGACCGCAAAACCGAAACCGTGAGTCGAGACAGTCTTCCCGAGGCCGAAAAAACACAGCCCCTCCACCCCAACCCCACAGAAACGGTCCTCCAAACGTCTCTCTGCATAGACCGAGACAGAGTCAAAAGACAAGCCCATGACGTGTGGGTATTCGGAGACGCATCTCGGAGGGAGACAGAACACACGGGGCTCGGTCGCGAGTCATTCGGGTGACAGAGAGACACAGAAGGAGGACACGTCCACAATCCACACGGGGGGAGGGGGGAGGGGGGAGGGGGGAGGAGGGAGGGAGGGAGGGAGGGAGGGAGGGGATAGAAAAAAGAGAGGTGGAGGAAGGAGAGAGGGGGGAGGAAGGAGGTGGAGAAAACAGAGAGACAGAATTCTTAAAATCTGGAGAAAACATATGATGAAAGAGAGGTGGAAAATGAAGAAAGATGAAAAAGAGAGAGAATGAGGAAAGAGATGAAGGAAAGAAGGGCGAAAGAGAGGAAAAAAGAGTATAAAAGCCAAAAAAAAAAGAAAGAAAGGAAAAAGGAAAGGAACAGAAAAAAGGAAAGAAAGAAGGGAAGGAGGGAGGGAGGGAGGGAGGGAGGGAGGGAGGAAGGAAGGAAGGAAGGAAGGAAGGAAAGAAAAAGAAAGAAACAAAGAAAGAAGAGGCTCGCGCCCTTTTCGGCGTTAGCCCACCTGCATCGAGGTGAAAATATGAATGAAAGCAAGCAAGCAAGCAAGCAAGCAAGCAGGCAAGCAAGCAAACTCCATGTTGGGGTCCCCTTGCACGAACACTCTCATGGAAGCCATCTTTCTCTTTCCTGGATTTTCATGGAAGCCTGTCTCCCCCTCCTGAACTCCATCTCTCTCTGTTCCCTTCCAATCAGTGTGGAGGCTGCTTTCCTCTCCTGGATCCCATCTTTCTGGATTCTCTCACTCAGCGTGAGACTTAGCTGTTTCTGTCTCGCTCCTCCTGTTTCTCTCTCTCTCTCTCTCTCTCTCTCTCTCTCTCTCTCTCTCTCTCTCCAAATAAATCACTTTCTACAAAAACAGAAAGAAAGAAAGAGGAAGGAAGGAAGAAAAAGACAGAAAGAGAAAATAAAATTCTGTACTAAACATAATCTGGCCTGGCGACAGAGCAAGGCTCCATCTAAAAAGAAAGACAGAGAGAGAGAGAAGAAGGAAAAAGACGGGGGGGAAGGGGGGGGAGGGAGAGAGAGAGAGAGAGAGAGAGAGAGAGAGAGAGAGAGAGAGAGAGAGAGAAAGAGGCTGGGCGCGGTGGCTCATGCCTGTAGTCCCCGCACTTTGGGAGGCCGAGGCGGATGTATCAGAAGGTCAGGAGCCTGAGACCAGCCTGGCCAAAAATGTTGAAAGCCTGTCTCTACAGAAAATACAAAAATTAGCTGGGCGCGGTGGCACACGCCTGTAATCCCAGCTACTCAGGAGGCTGAGGCAGGAGAATCGCTTGAACCCGGCAGGCGGAGGTTGCCATGAGCCGAGATCGCGCCATTGCACTGCAGCCTGGGTGACAGAGTGAGAGCCTGTCAAAAAAAAAAAAAAAAAAAAAAAAAAAACACCGAAAACCAAAAAACAAAAACCCACAGGAAACACAGGCACAACAAAAGAAACACAGAAACAACAACAACAACAACAAAAACAGAAAAACAAAAAAAAAAAAAAAAAGAAAAAAGAAACACAGAAACAACAAAGGAAACACAGGCACAACAAAAGAAACACAGAAACAACAAAAAACCAAAAAAACAACAAAAAAAAAAAAAAAAAGAAAGAAAAAAGAAACACAGAAACAACAAAAGAAACACAGGCACAACAAAAGAAACACAGAAACAACAACAACAGCAAAAAAAAACAAAACAAAAAAACAAAACAAAACAAAAAAAAAAAAAAAAAAAAAAAAAAAAAAAAAAACACAGAAACACAGAAACAACAAAAGAAACACAGAAACCACAAAGGAAACACAGAAACAACGAAAGAAACAAACAACTGGAAAAGGAAATTAGGAAGACAGAAACAAACGGAGAAAGGATAGGATTTTTTTTTTTTCTTTTTGGCTTGTAATCCTCTAAAAGCATAGTAAGGACCAGGGAGGGGCTACGACACACCTTCCACCTTACGAATCTGTTGGCCAGGATAATAAAAATATTACACTTAACATAACCCTTAAAAGTGACTATCAGCCGGGCGCGGTGGCTCAGGCCTGTCATCCCAGCACTCTGGGGGGGCTGACGCGGGTTGACCACCTGAGGTCAGGAGCTCCAGACAAGGCCGGCCAACATGGCGAAGCCCCATCTCTACTAAAAATACAGCAAAAGTTCTTTAATGTCAAAAAAAAAAAAAAAAAAAAAAAAAAAAAAAAAAAAAAAAAAGAAAAGAAAAAAAAAAGAAAAGAAAAAAGAAAGAAAGAAAGAAAATTCTCCGAGCGTGGTGGCACATGTGTGGAACCCCAGCCACTCAGGAGGCCGAGGCAGGAGAATTGCTTGGATCAGGGAGGCGGAGGTTGAGTGAGCAGAGCTCGCACCGCTGCATTCCAACCTGGGCGACAGAGCGAGACTCCATCTAAAAAATATATAAAATTGGCCGGGCGCGGTGGCTCAAGCCTGTCATCCCAGCACTTTGGGAGGCCGAGGCGGGTGGATCACAAGGTCAAGAGATCGAGACCATCTTGGTCAACATGGTGAAACCCCGTCTCTACTAGAACTACAAAAAATTGGCTGGGCATGGTGGCACGTGCCTGTAATCCCAGCTACTCAGGAGGCTGAGGCAGGAGAATTGCCTGGATCCAGGAGGCGGAGGTTGCGGTGAGCCGAGATCGGGCCATTGCACTCCAGCCTGGGTAACAAGAAGAGCGAAACTCCGTCTCAAAAAAAAAAAAAAAAAAAAAAAAAATACATGGATGCATGGACGGACGGACGGACGGACGGACGGACGGACGGTTGGTTGTAAAAGACATGCAAGGAGGTGGCGGAACACGGGAAGGCTCCACTCCTTCCTAAAGACCAGAGCAGGTGAACAGGACCATCCACTTGGGATGTCCACCATTCCAAACCACAGTGGAGGCCTTGAGGATGTCAGAGCAAGGAAGGCCCTGCCGTTATCTGTGGCACCCGACCTCGCCTGTAAATATTTCAGAAAACTGACTTGTTCGTTCATTCATTCATTCATTCGTTCGTTGTATGCGACGGCCCCAGCTGAGACTTCCTCTCAAATAAACAAAGACGTAAGTGAATAAATGAACGTCAAAAGAAAAAGGCAAGGAAATGGCGGAGCATGGGGAAGCTCCGCCTTTTTCTAAACACCAGAGCAGATACACGGCACCATCAGGTACAGACATAGGCCATTGGGAATCTGCTGTCACCGTGCCAAATTGGCACCAAAACAGTGCACGTTTCCGAGCCATCGCCGCTATCGTCAGGTATAATGGCAGAGTCACGACCACATAGAGATCTTCCAACCCACCAACCGTGTTTCTACTCTTAGGAGCCCGGCCGGGAGAACAAACAGGGCATTTAGCAAAGCACTCATCTTACGTTCCTTGGTCTCCCGTGTCTCTCGTGAAACCTACCACAGTCAGAGTCCTTTTTCTATTCCCCCGCCCCCGCCAACTCGCAGCCGTCGACAGAGTACCAAAATAAAAGAACGGCGAACACATTTTACGCAACGAGGAGGGAAAACAACAAAGCGAAAGTCTCAGAGGTTCGTGGTACAGAATGAAGAGACTCTTTCAGAATTCACAGAAAGACACACACATGGAAGGATGGAAAGAAACAAAGAAAACAGAAAGCGAGTAAGGACGATAAAGAACAAGAAATATAAAGAAAGAGAGACAGAGATGTAAAGGGAAGAAAGATGAAAAAGAAAATAGAGACACAGAAAGAAAAAGATGATGAGAAATGAGAGAAAGTAGGGAGGAAGAAAGAAAAAAGAAAAAGAATGAAAGAGAGGGGAGAGAGGGAGGGAGGCAGGAGGAGAGACCGAGAGACCGAAGGAGAGAGAGAGAGAGAGAGAGAGAGAGAGAGAGAGAGAGAGAGAGGCAGAGAGACAGAGAGAGAGGGGGGGAATGAAAGAAGTAAAAAAGAGGGCAGCACACCACGGCTCACATCTATAACCCCCACACCTTGGGAGACTCGGGTGGAAGAATCGCTCGAGGCCAGGAGTTTGAGACCAGCCCTGGCAACACAGCCAGTTCCCGTGTGTACTAAAATGTAAAAACAATTAAAAAGTTCGCCGGGCATCGTGACGGCGGGCGCCTGTAGTCCTAGCTTTTTGGGAGCCCGAGGTGGGAGGATCGCCTGAGGTCGGGAGGCGGAGGCTGCCATGGGCCTTGGCCAGACGAATGCATGCACCGCAGCCTGTTGCCTGGGCTGGTCTCGAACTCCTCGGCTCTAGCAAAGTACCCGCCTCACCTCCGAACTTGCACCCACCATATTCATCGGTCCCGGAGGTGTCCGTGACAGATTTTAGTAGGGGAGCATTCGTTCCTAAAGACCAGAGCAGATAAACAGGACCACCCGTTGGAGACGTACACCATTCTGAATCGCAGTGGAGGCTTTGAGGATTTCAGAGCAAGACCCTCAACCTGTGGCTGTTAGGTAGGGTGGAAGCCAAAGGCCCAAGCATGGGGCCACAAAGTAATTCCACAGATTTTAGCTTCTCCCCGTTGGCTGCTCAGCCAAACACATGCACCAAATGTCTCAACCTGCTGTTTGTAGTGTACTAAGCAGGATTTCCATGGTAGCAACACATAGGCAACAACACATGGTCACACATACAGTAAAACTAACCTGTCTCACACGTGTCTAACCATGATTATTTCCAAGCATGCGGACTGTTCTGGGGTGAATCCATTCTAGTTTGGCTTGTCCTTCACAAAGAAGAAAGAACTCACCGGGTGCGGTGGCTCAAGCCTGTAATCCCAGCCTGGCAAACAAGGCGAAATCCCACTTTACTAAAAATACAAAAATTAGCCAGGTGCGGTGGTGGGCGCCTTTCATCCCAACTACTGAGGAGGTTGAGGCAGGAGAATTCCTGGAACCCAAGAAGTGGAGGTTGCCGTGAGCCGAGATCGCGCCATTGCACTCCGGAAAGAAAGAAAAGAGAACTCTCTTCAAGCCTCCGATCTGCTGTTGTCGAATCAGAAATGTGATTGCTGGCAAGGGTTGAGGGGAGGGCCCAGGGGACAAAAGGGGGAGGAGCAAAGGCTGGAGGCCCCGTAGCTCACTCTGAATGTTTCCAAGCTGGGTGGGGATGACTCAGGGAAAAAGCTGACCTTGGAAATGACCAGGAACTCACTGTTACTGCTTCTTTAAAAGGTGGGCGGTTCATTGATTTTTACCAAAACGCGTTCGTTTACTTCTGGGAAGTTCCATTTAGTTTCATATGGTTTACACATACCAGGCTTCACTGCATCTGCAGAGATTTGGGATGGTTCTTGTTAATGATAAGTCGTAGGTTGGAGCTACAATGCGCTTATCATCGTCAACCTTAAACACTTGAGACAGGTCTCAGTTTATTTAGAAAGTTTATTTTGCCAAGGCAGGAGAATCGCTTAAACCCAGGGGGCAGAAGTTCTAGTGAGCCCAGATGGCGCAATTGCACTCCAACCTTTTGCATCAAGAGCAAAACCCAGTCTGAAAAAAAAAAAAAGAAAGAAGGAAAGAAAGAAAGAAAGAGAAAAAGGAAAACAAAAAGAAGAAAAAGAAAGTAAAGAAAAAGAAATAACAAAAAAAAAATCGGGCTCAGGCAGGGTGGAGGTTTCCTAGGCAACAAGGCATTTTGGGAAGGGAAAGAAGGAAAGCCTCTGAGGTCAGGGTGGGTGGGGCTCCAAAGAAACCACAGCTTTACCTGGCTGTCTCAGACGGCCAGTTTTGCCTAGAAGTTTCACACCTACATTTTTAATAAAAGTGACCGCTAGGTGACGCCAGATGACAAGCGAAAGACATGCCAGCCAGGAATGAGTGGGATCCCTGGTTTAGGGGTGGGCGAGGAAGGGGAAGAATATGGAGGCACATGGGGCGCTGCTCTTCTGATTTATGTTAGATTACGTTTCTTGGCCAGAAACGTAATCTAACAGAAATCCCCACAGACAGTCCCCACAGCTCTTGAACCAGTGCCCCTGGGGAAAAGAATACCGTTTCTCAGAAAACACTCAGATATGCACGTACGCTCACGTGAGCACACAGCATATATACAACTTTATAGTATGACAGTGAGCTTTCTTTTGCCAAATGTCTTCGTGATGGATTTCAGTAGACAGTATTGTTAAAAACATCAAATTATAGGAACAGGCACAGTGGCTCATGCATGTGGCACTTCTGCAGACCAAGGTGGGAGAATGGTTAGAGGCCAGGAGTTAGAGACTAACCTAGGCAACGCAACGAGAGGGATTAGCACTACTTTAAAAAATTGACAAGCGTTGTGGAACATGCCTATATTCTCGGCACCGCAGGAAGCTGAGGTAGGAGGAGTGCTTAAGCACAGAACTTCACCGATGCAGTGAGTGAGCTGTGCCCGGGCAACCAGAGCTTTTTCTGTTCTTTGCTGCTTAAATTTTCTTTTCTTTCTTTCTTTTTTATTTCCTATTTTTTTGAGGCAGAGGCTTTATTGCCCAGGCTGGAGAGAAATGGCACCATGTTGGCTCACTACAACCTCTGCTTTCCATGTTCAATCAATTCTACTGCCGCAGCGTCCTGAGTAGCTGGGATTACAGGCACCTGCCACCACGCCTGGCTAATTTTTGTACTTTTAGTAGAGACAGGTTTTCATCATATTGGCCAGGCTGGTCACGAACGCTGCTGAAATTTCCAATAATGGCCGCCGCTAGGTGACGCCCAACGATAACAAAAACAAGTGTCGGCCGGGCTTAAGTCGGATCCCTGACGGAGGGGTAAGGGAAGAAGTGGAGGGAATGGAGGCACACGGGGTCGAGCATTTCCTCGTGATTCCTTGGATAATGTCTCTGGAAGCAGGGCATCCTCCCGGACGGTTCCCAAAACAATTCAACCAGAGCCCCTGGGAATAACAGCCTCACTCTCTGCCCACCGGATCATCCGGAACTTCCATTGATCCAGAGAGAGGAGTGCTCCATTGATGTGTGGCACAAGTACGGATAGAGGCAGGAGCTACCTCAGGCAGAAGGCGAGTCTTCAGAGTTTCACAGTGTATCATAGCTTCAATCTCTCAGCAACTCAGAGTAGCAATATGCGTCACCATAGAATAAAGTGAGTAAAATGCGTGCTCTCAACAAAGCGTTTCACAGATAAGATGGTGTGCACACTCACTGTTGTCCCTGGGCCGGTTTTTCCTTCCACAGTGCTTATTACTTAATCGTGTTTCACAGCGTTGACCCTCTTGTGAATCAGTTAGGAATCTTGTTCCATGATTCCTGGAATTTCAATATTCGACATCATCAGAAGAACGTGAATGCTGTCCTAGACTGGTAGCAATAAAGTACTATTTCTCAGAAAACACACTCATGCACACACACAAACATGTATGAACATATGTGTACGCATTGTATCTGTACAATTTTACACTGTGATTGTGAGCTTTCTTTCCCTACATAACTTTGCGATAGCTTTCACTAGACAGTATTGTTTATAACATCAAATTGTAGGTGCCCAGGGTGGTGGTTTATGCCTTTAGTACCAGCAATTTTCAGGCCAAGCTGGGAAAATTGCTTGAGTCAGGTACTGTGAGACCAGCCTGAAAAACATAGCCAAATCTCAACTCTACTAAAAATAACACAAAATTAGCTTGGTATTGTTTTGTGCACGTGTAGTCTCAGCTACTTAAGAGGCTGAGGCAGTGACTGCGGAAGACCAGGAATTTGAGATCCTATAATCCCCACTCCTGCAACACGTCTGTTGCTCATGAATTGACTAGATAGTCAGCAACATGTAGAATACATGATTACAGAATTCATAAAAAACGGAAAGAATTTTGTGGATAAATATCTCTCACTGGGTAAATTACATAAAGATAAGTATTTTCATGTGAATCTTCACCAAGGGGTGACCGCATCAGAGCAGGATGTTGATAATAACTTGGACAGAATTACTTGCTGTGTGGGTATTGGTGGTTCTTATTTTTCTGCCACCCCCGTCTTCATCCCATGGGCTTATGAACAAGGTGAACATAGTAGCAGAAATAGAAGCAATGCACAGGCTAAGCAACATGAACTTTGAATCCCAAAGGCCATTCTGGATACAGCAAATTCTGAGTGTTCAATCTGACAGTACCACAGATCAACACTGAGTTTTTGATATGATGTCGTTTCTACGATGGTTCTCCAGGTGCTTGGTAGTACGTTTATTACACTGAATAATTTACATAATTTAAGGTGAAACAGTGTGTGCTCAATGGAATAGGCTCTCACCATGGATACAAATTTGTTTTTCTTGCATGAAATTCTTCTGCCGAAACTGCCATCCATGGACTCACCGAATCATTTATTCATCCACATGGTATTCCACTCAGTGTTGCTCAGAACAAGAATCCACTTCACAGCCAAAGCGTAGCAATGTCCTCATCTTTATGGAATACAGTGGACTTACCATGCTTTCTGCTTTCCATTATCAAATCAAATCATATCAATTCAAGTCTATATTTTTAGAGTCATGAATGATGAAGAGAAATAATGACAGAACTCTGAGTTCCTGAATGACTACAGGGAGAGGAGGGACTTTTTCAACGTGGTCACCCAACAGCACTGTTATGTGTGATAAAATATGCTGTTAATCTACTGCAAATTAGGGGGGTGGTATCTGACACTTCAGCATAAGCTAAAATATGTACTTAAATGCTTAGTCACTGAATTAATTTAAATGCATTCTTACTACTACAAGAATGAATATTTAAGACGACAAATGTTAACTTGGTCTTGCAATTTTTACCCTTCCATTTTGACCATACTATGTTACATTAGAGAACTTAAACCACACAAAATAATTTTGTTATGGATTTAATAGATAAAATCAAACAATTAAATAATCAAATAAAATAGATTTCATCTATTTTAGAATGTGTTTTCCAGAGCAAACTTAAATAGAACATTTTAACTTCATGAATTTATATTCTACTAAAATATAACTAATTCAAGTTAATCTGCTCTAATTTTTAATTAAATTGAATTATTTGTATGAGCATCACTATATTTAAATAAAATTTACCTGATTTTTCATATAATAATTTACAGATTCTGCTTCTACAAAATATCTATAGGGACCATTATTTCTACAAAGTCCACTTTCCTGTATCTTCCACTCTCATCCCATTTGAATGAAAACATCCTTTTTTGGACACACTTACAAGGGTCAGGCAGATACAACTACACAGTGGTTCACATCATTTTTGGGGGGACCTTAAAACTTTTTATACTCAAACATTTCGTTGGGCAACTATCAAACAAAAAAATTCTGACATTTGTTAAAAATTGGGAAGGAAGACTTTAATACAATTGCAATCGACGTTATAGCCATTGTAATAGGGTTCAGAAATTGATCATCACTCCGAACACAGACAACTTAAGATTTGTAGTCAATAAGCAGAATAAATCAGTGGATTAAAAAATTACTGAAAAACATTCGATAAAATACCAAAGGAAGAGAAATTTTTCCTAACAGAATTCTGGCTACAGGCTGGCTGAGGACTTAAATATCAAGAAATGGAAACCTGAATTTGAGTGGATGCAAAGGATATGTGGAAGATGATAAGTCTTAACAGGATTTCTGAAAACGAGATTCTTAAACCACAAGCAGGGTAATAAGTCAAGGTTGGCATAGTCAAAGAAAGGGTTCAGTTGAGCTTAACTAATATTTGGTCATAGAGGAAGTTTTTATCAGAACCAAGAATTTTTCTCATCGGTGATGAAAAGAAATAAACACCAAAATAATTTTTGTTTGGAAAATGAATGCCCATTTTACCTGAGAAAAGCTCCTTCTTCTCCTGTTTGTCTTTGAATTTAATGTAGAAAAAGAGCACTGGTCATTGCCACAGTTTTTTTTCTTTCCTTCTTAAAAACACAGATTCACTTTTATGTAAACAGCAACTTACAAAACACAAAGGTTATAGCTCCTGACCACTACTGAAGCTAACAATAACTGGAAGACATTCAAGACAATTGGGCATAGTCAGAAGTATTGATGAGACTTTGGGAAGACTCCTCAGATGGAGCTGACACAGCTTTGTGAGCCACTTTGACCTTGCATTTTTTTTTCTCCTTTTTGTTCTTTGAAATGCACATAGTTCTTGGTGCAGGCTGGTGCTCCTACAGCCATCTAGGGCCAGAGACAGCCTACAGGATAAAAACCATCTACCAAAATATTGTAGCAGATAAGGGTGCCAAGACGGCTGACTAGAAGTAGCTGTGGTGTATGGCTCTCATGGAAAGAAATAAAGGGGGAAAGCAAATACAGCACCTTCAACTGAAACACCCAGGTATTTACATTGGGACTAATGAAGAATGGAGAAAAGCAAGGCATGGCAACCGCTCACCCAGAAGTAACACAAACCCAAGGGAACCTGCCCTGTCCAGGAAAGTGGTGAATAAATGTGTGACCCTCGGAAGCCACACTTCTCCCATGGATCTCTGCAACCTCAGTTCAGGAGATTTTCTTATGAATCCATTCCACCAGGGCCTTTGGTCTGACACACACAGCTACACGGTCTTGGCAAAACAACTGCTGAGACACAAACAGAATCTCGGGAGCTTTACATACTTTGGCTCTTGGATTTCTGGGAAAGATGACTGCCACTCAGATAATGTGGGAGGTTGGACCTCCGTAAACACCCCTAGAGAGGAAGCTGAATCCATGGGCTTTAGCAGCGTCAGTCTGTGGGCCCCACTTCCGTGATGCTTCATATGATAAGACTCATTGGCTTGGAATTTCAGCCAGGCCCCAGCAACAGTGTTGCACCTACTTGGGTTGAAAGAGAGTTCTTGGAAGCAGGGGCAGGCTGCCATGTTTGCAATTTGAATAACTCAGCCATTCCAGCTTGGACTTAGGAGAGTCCAAATAAAACTGACGGCAGATGGAGGAAACCCTCAGCACAGGACAGTGGCTCTACCAAAATGTGGCCAGACTGCTTCTTGAAATGGTACCCTGACGCATGTTTTATCTAATGGTGGGGCCTTCTGCCAGAACCTCAGGACAGCCCCTTTCATGTTCTCCAGCAGACAGAGTTTTGATTTCTTCCTGGATGCAGTGCCCAGTGGAAGGAGTGGGCCCCCATATTTGCTGTTTGTACAACTCAGCCATTCCAGCCTGTGGGCTTAGGAGAATCCACATCATTCAGGAGCAGAAGGGGTACCCCAGCACAGCACAGTGGCTCCATCATAATGTAATCAGCCTGCTTCTTTAAGTGGGACCCTGATATGCTCCTCATCTCTGGGTGGGCCAGATGTTGTCTGTCCAACAGAGGTTTAAAAACTTTCTGAGAGTTCCTAGAGAAAAGAGTGGGCTACCATCTATGCTGTTTCAGCAACTTAGCTCTTTCAGTCTCTCAGCTATGGAAAGCCCAACCTGATGAGGGGTAGAAATGGTACCAGAACAGTATGGCTGATCTATGAAAGTGAAGCTAGATGGCTTCTTTAAGTGGGTCTCCAATCCAGTTCCTCTTTGCTGGGTGAGACCTACCAACCAGGGTCTCCAGGCTCCTCCTACAGGTGTGTTTAAGCCAGCAACAGGTTCGCACCTCCCTGAGATGGAGCTCCTAAAGTGGTGGGCTCCTATATTTCTTGTTTACAGACTTCACTGGTGATACTTCCAGTTACTGGGAAATGTGAGGTGACTAGAGACAGGAGTAGAAGCCCTACAAACTGTAACAGCCCTGCACAAAATAGCCAAACTGTTAAAAGGAAAACAAACAAATAAATAAAAAACAATTCAAAGGTCAGCAACCTCAAAGATTAAAGGTAGATAAGCACACAAATGTGAGAAATAATTAGCTCAAGAATACTAAAAACTCAAAAATCAGAGTGCCCTCTTTCCCCAAAATGACCACATTTCCAGCAAGCTTTCAGAATAAGGCTGAGGTTGAGGTGGCTGAAATAACAGAAGTAGATTCCAGTATGCAGATAAAAATGAACTTCACTGAGCTAAAGGAACATGTTCTAACTCAATGCAAGAAAGTTAAAGATTACTATATATATAATGTTTTAGGAGCTGATAAACAAATTAGCCAGAATAGAGAAGAACTTAACCAACCTGCTAGTGCTGAAAAACACAATACAATAATTTCATAATGCACGCAAGTATTAATAGCAGAATAGACCAAGCAGAGGAAAGAATCTCAGAGCTTGAAGACTGTGTTTCTAAAATAAGACAGGCAGACAACAATAGAAAAAAAGAATGAAAGAAATAAACAAAATCTCTGAGAAATATGGGATTATGTAAAGAGACCAAATCTATAACTGATTAGTATATGTGAAGAGTTAGGGAGAGGCTTGGCATAATGGCTCATGCCTGTAATCCCAGTACTTTGGGAGGCTGAGGTGGGCAGATCACCTGAGGTTGGAGTTTGAGACCAGCCTGACCAACGTGAAGAAACCCTGTCTCTATTAAAAATACAAAATTACCTGGGTGTGGTGGTGCATGCTTGTCATCCCAACTATTTGAGAGGCTGAGGCAGGAGAATTGCTTGAACCTGAGAGGCAGAGGTTGTGGTGAGATGAGATGATGCCATTGCACTCCAGCCTGGGCAACAAGAGCAAAACCCCATCTCAAAAGAAAAAAAAAAAAGGAAAGAAAGAGCTGGGGAGAAACAAGTTTGGAAAAACTATTTCAGTATATCATCTTTGAGAACTTTTCTAACCTTGCTATACAGGCCAACATTAACATCCATAATATGCAGAGAACTCTAGTAAGATACTCCATGAAAAGATTATACCAAATACATATAATCATCAGATGCTCCAAGGTTGAAATGATAAATTATTACCAGCCACTACAAAAACACACTGAAGTACACGGATCATTGACACTAGCAATTAGCAACATAAACAAGTTTGTAAAATAACCAGCTAGCATAAAGATAACAATATCAAATCCACATATAACAACAATAAACTTCAATGTAAGTGGGCTAAATGCCACAATTAAAATACACAGAGTAGCAAGTGGATAAAGAACCAAGATCCATTGGTATGCTGTCTTCAAGACTCCCATCTCACATGAAGTGACACATATAGGCTTAAAATAGAGGGATGGAGCCGGGCGCGGTGGCTCAAGCCTGTAATCCCAGCACTCTGGGAGGCCGAGGCAGGTGGATCACGAAGTCAAGAGATCGAGACCATCCTGGCCAACATGGTGAAACCCCGTCTCTACTAAAAATACAAAAAATTAGCTGGGCATGGTGGCTCGTGCCTGTAATCCCAGCTACTCAGGAGGCTGAGGCAGGAGAATTTCCTGAACCCAGGAGGCAGAGGTTGCGGTGAGCCGAGATCGCACCATTGCACTCCAGCCTGGGTAACAAGAGCGAAACTCCGTCTGAAAAAAAAAAAAAAAAAAAAAATAGAGAGATGGAGAAAACTTTACCAAGCAAATGAAAAACAGAAAAGGCAAGGGTTGCAATCCTAGTTTCCAACAAAATAGGCTTTAAACCAACACAGGAAGAAACAAAACAAACAAGCAAATAAACAAAAAAAGACAAAGTCATTATATAATGGCAAAGGATTCAATTCAACAAGAACTAAATATTCTAAATATATGTGTACTCAACACAAGAGTACCCAGGTTCATGTAATAAATTTCTAGAGATCTTTAGAGAGACTTAGACCCCCCTACACACAATAATGGTGGCAGACTTTAACACCCCACTGACAATATTAGACAGATTTTTGAAACAGAAAATTAACAATGATATTCAGGATCTGAACCTAGCTCTGAATCAAATGGATATGATGAATATTTATAGAACTCTCCACTCTAAAACAGCAGAATGTACATTTTTCTCATCACCACATGGCACTATTTCTGAAATCTGTCACATAGTATGAAGTGAAACACTCCTCAGCAAATGCAAAATAACTAAAAGCATAATAAACAGTGTCTCAGACCACAGCACAATCAAATTAGAGCAGAATATAACGAAATTTACTGAAAAGCATTGCAGAAGTAGATTCTGTGAAGACTGTGTTTTAAGCAGAAATTGAATAAAATTAAATTAAAGCAGAAAATTAAGCAGAAATTGAATAACCTGCTTCTGAATGACTGTTAGGTTAATAATTAAATTAATGCAAGTATTAAGACATTCTTTGAAACCAATGAAAGCAAAGACAAAATGTACCACAATCTCTAGGACACAGCTAAAGCAGTGTTAAGAGCAGAATTTATAGCACTAAATGCCCACATTAAAAAGCCAGAAAGTCAAGTTAACAACTTAACATCACAACTGAAATAACTACAAAAATAAGAGCAACGAAATTCTACAGTTAGTAGAAGATAATAATTAACCAAAATCAGAACTGAACTGAAGGAGATAGAAATATAACAAATAATTCAAAAGATCAACAAATTCAGAAGCGGGTTTTTTCTTAAAAACTAATTATATAGACAGACAACCAGATAGACTAATAAGGAAGGAAAGAGAAAAAATTCAAATAAACACAATAAGAAATACTAAGGAAGGAGGAAATGCTAAGGAAGGAAAGATAAAATATTTAAATAAACACAATCAGAAATAAATATTATAAATACTCCTATGCCCATAAGCTAAAAAAAATCTAGTAGAAATGGATACATTTCTGGATACATACACCCTCCAAGGCTAAACCATGAATAAATTTAATCCCTGAAAACACAAATAACAGGCTCTGAAATTGAGGCAGTAACAAATATCCTACCCATCACAAAAAGCCCAGAACCAAAGACTAACAACTCAATACTACCAGATTTACAAAGAATAACTAGTACAATTCCTACTAAAACAATTTCAAAAAATTAAAACAGAGGGTCTTCTCCCTGATGCTTTTTATAAGACCACATCATCCTGGTACCAAAACCTTGCAGAGACACAAGAAGAAAAGAAAACTTCAGGCCAATATTCTTTTTTTTTTTCTTTTTTTTTTTTTTTGAGATGGAGTTTTGCTCTTGTTACCCAGGCTGGAGTGCAATGGCACGATCTCGGCTCACCGCAACCTCCGCCTCCTGGGTTCAGGCAATTCTCCTGCCTCAGCCTCCTGAGTAGCTGGGATTACAGGCACACGCCACCATGCCCAGCTAATGTTTTGTATTTTTAGTAGAGACGGGGTTTCACCATGTTGACCAGGATGGTCTCGATCTCTTGACCTCGTGATCCACCCGCCTCGGCCTCCCAAAGTGCTGGGATGACAGGCTTGAGCCACCGCGCCCGGCCGGGCCAATATTCTTGATGAACATTGATGCAAATTTTTTTTTTTTTTTTTTTTTTCTTTGAGACGGAGTTTCGCTCTTGTTACCCAGGCTGGAGTGCAATGGCACGATCTCGGCTCACCGCAACCTATGCCTCCTGGGTTCAGGCAATTCTCCTGCCTCAGCTTCCTGAGTAGCTGGGATTACAGGCACGCGCCACCATGCCCAGCTAATTTTTTTGTATTTTTCGTAGAGACGGGGTTTCACCATGTTGACCAGGATGGTCTCGATCTCTTGACCTCGTGATCCACCCGCCTCGGCCTCCCAAAGTGCTGGGATTACGCGCCCGGCGATGCAAATATTTTTAACAAAATAGTAGAAAACTTAATCCGGCAGCACATCAAAATTATTATTCACCACAGTCAAGTAGTCTTCATCCATGGGATGCAAGGTTAATTTAACATACACAAATCAATATATGATTCATCACATAAACAGAACTAACGACAAAACCCACACAATTTGTCTGAATAGATGCAGGAAAAGCTTTCAGTGTAATTCAACAGGCATTCATGCTAAAAACTCTCAATAAACTAGGCATTGAAAAAACATACCTCAAAATAATAAGAACCATATATGACAAAACCACAGACAACATCATGCTGAAAAGGCAAAAGTTGAAAGGATTTCCTTTTAAAACCAGCATAAGACAAGGATGCCCTCTCTCACCACTCCTATTTAAGCAAGTATTGGAAGTACTGACCAAAGCAATCAGGTAAGAGAAACAAATAAAAGACATTCAAATCAGAAGAGAGGAAGTTCAACTACACCTGATAGCAGATGACATAATTTTACATCTAGAAAACCCATATTGGCTCGGCCCCAAAGCTTCCTAAGCTGATAAACATCTTTGTCAAAGTCTCAAGATACAAAATTAATATGCAAAAATCACTAGCCCTAACATTTTTATTCACCAAAAATAGTCAAGCCAAGAGCAAAATCATGAATGAACTCTCATTCACAATTGCCACAAAAAGAATAAAAGACCAAGGAATGTATCTAACAAGGGAAGTGAAAGGCCTCCACAAGAAGAACTATAAACCACTATCCAAGGAAACCAGAGATGACATAAGCAAATGGAAAACCATTACATGCTTATGGATAGGAAGAATTACTATTTTTTAAAAAGCCACACTTCCCAAAGAAATTCATAGAATTAATACTATTTCCATTAAACTGCCACTGAAATTTTTCACAAAACTAGGCAACTCTATTTTAAAATGTTTATAGAGCCAAAAAAGTCCTGAACAGTTAAGACAACACAAGCAAAAAGCACAAAGCTGGGGGCATCACCCTACCCAACTTCAAACTGTGCTACAGAACTACAGTAATCCAAACAACATGGTACTGGTACGAGAACAGACACACAGACCAATGACATGGAATAGAGAACCCAGAAAATAAGACTGCATACCTACAGATATCTGCTCTTCGACAAACCTGACAAAAACAAGCAATGGAAAAAGGACTCCATACCTAATCAATAAACGGCACTGGTATAACTACTAGCCACATGCAGAAAATTGAAAGTGAACCCCTTCCTCCATCATCCTCAGCCAACTAATACAGGAACAGAAAACTAAACTCCTCACTCATAAGTGGTAGTTGAACAATAAGAACACATGGACACTGGGAGGGAAACAATACACACTGTGGCTATTCGAGGAGTGAGGGGCAAGGGGAGAAGTGGATTGGGATAAATAACTAATGCATATGGGCTTAAAGATTGGATGCCAGGTTGATAGGTGCAGCAAAGCACAATGGTACACGTATACCTACGTAAAAAGTGTACACGCTCTGCACTTGAATTTCAGAACTTAAATTTAAAAAAAAGAAAGAAAGCATATTTTTTCTTACATTATATACAAACACTAACTCAGGAGAGTTTAAATGTAAAACCCAAAACCATAAAAAACTTTGGAAGACAACCTAGACAATAACATTCAGGACATAGGCTGGGACAAATATTTATGATGAAGATAACAAAAGCAATTAAAACAAAGAAAACATTGACAAATAATATCTTATTAAACTAAAGAGCTTCTGCACAGCAAAGGAAACTATCAACAAGTAAGCAGCATACAGAACAAGATAAAAGTTTTACAAACTGTGCATCTGACAAAGATCTAATTTCTGGTATCGATATGGAACATAAATTTACATAAAAAATTCTCATTAGAAATTGGACAAAGGACACGAAGAAACACTTGTCAAAGAAGACATACATGCAGTCAACAAGTGTATGAAAAAATAGTTCAACATTACTGATCATTAGAGAAATGCAAATCCAAACCAAAATGAGATATCATTTTATCCCAGTCAAAATGGTTATTAAAAAGTCAAAAAATTACAGATGCTGACAAATTGTGGAGAAAAAGGAATGTTGGTAGAGTTCAATCATTGTGGAAGACAGTGTGATGATTCCTCAAAGACCTAAAAACAAGCATACTATTTCACACAGCAATCTTATTACTGAGTATATACCCAAAATAAATATACCATTCTATTATAAAGACATATGTATGCACAAGTTTATTACAGCCCTATTCACAATAGCAAAGACATCAAATCAACCCACATGTTCATCAATAATAGACTGGATGAAGAAAATGTAGTACATAAACACCATGGAGTACTATGCAGCCACAGAAAATAACAAGATCATGTCTTTTGTAGCGACATGGATGGAGCTGGAGGCCATTATTTTTAGAAAGCTAACACAGGAACAGAAAACCAAATACCACATGTTCTCACTTATAAGTGGGAGTTAGATTATGAGAACACACAGACATGGAAGAAAACAACACAAAATGGGATCTATAAGGAGGTGGAGGGTGGGAGGAGGGAGAGAAGCAGAAAAAATAACAATGAATAGTAGGCTTAATACCTGGGTGATAAAACAATCTGTCCAGCCGGGCGCGGTGGCTCAAGCCTGTAATCCCAGCACTTTGGGAGGCCGAGGCTGGTGGATCACGAGGTCAAGAGATCGAGACCATCCTGGTCAACAAGGTAAAACCCAATCTCTACTAAAAATACAAAAATTAGCTGGGCGTGGTTGTGCATGCCTGTAATCCCAGCTACTCAGGAAGCTGAGACAGGAGAATTGCCTGAACCCAGGAGGCGGAGGTTGCGGTGAGCCGAGATCGCGCCATTGCACTCCAGCCTGGGTAACAAGAGCGAAACTCCGTCTCAAAAAAAAAAAAAAAAAAATTCTGTCCAACCAACATTCATGACACATGGTTGCATATGTAACAAACCTGTGCATCCTGCACATGTACACCTGAACTGAAAAGTTAAAAAAAGAAAGAGAATTTTAGCAAAAAGATACCTTGTTTTTGACTGCCTTGGTGCACAGTTCAGTCAGACTGCCCAGCTGTAACATTCTTATTTATGAGAAAGAAAGCATTTTCTCGGTTGTCTGCACTTCTATCATGTAGGGTTTTCTTCTATAATAAGGCAAATGTAATCCTAATCAAAGTGCTAGCTTTGCTATGGAATCCCTGTGTAATATTGGATAAGACATGTCTCTTTCCTAAGACATTTCATATCTGCAAGGTGGTGGAGGCAGCAGTGAGACAGATTTAATTCTAAAGTTCTAGTGTTTTTACATGGCCCACATCCATGGTTCCTTGTACAGTTAATAGCATCTCAAATTCTCTTTGTGGGACTACTCCACCACAAAGGTTCTGTCAGTCCATGTGTTGAGTGAGAATGTCACCACTTTCCAGATGCAGAGGACAGGGGACATATTGGTATGCTCCATAGGAAGCTGTTGGGGGATGGAAGTGGGGCTCACATGCACTCATTGTCCATGGGCCTTGAAAGATCCTGTGTATCGGGCTGGGCGTGGTGGCTCAAGCCTGTAATCCCAGCACTTTGGGAGGCTGAGGCGGGTGGATCACGAGGTCAAGAAATCGAGACCATCCTGGTCAACATGGTGAAACCCCGTCTCTACTAAAAATACAAAACATTAGCTGGGCATGGTGGTGCGTGCCTGTAATTCCAGCTATTTAGGAGGCTGAGGCAGGAGAATTGCCTGAACCTAGGAGGAGGAGGTTGTGGTGAGCCGAGATCCCGCCATTGCACTCCAGCCTGGGTAACAAGAGCGAAACTCCATCCCAAAAAAAAAAAAAAATCCTGTGTATGTGACACTTCTTGAACAGAATGTTTGTCTGCCCAGTGCTAAACCCATCTATTTCTGCCCAAGTGAGAAAGATCTGGGCACACCCTGATCACAGCCCTGCTAAACCCAATCTAGTCGGTAGGGAGCTTTGACCATGTGCATGCTGAGCTATGGCTTAAGCACTTTAACATCTAACATCTCACTGGATAAATGGAAAACTGAAGTCCTAAGAGAAGCAGAGACTGTCCCAGAGAACATAAAGTGGGCAGAGTCCAGAGAAAGAAAGAGCATTCTGACCTCCTAGTCCAAGACTCAACCCTGTCATGGGGTTTGCTTTGGGATTGAGTCCCTGAGATCCTGGGGATTTTTGCCAATTTTCTCATCATGTGAAGCAAACTCATGTCTGTACCATTATGCTTGCACAGGTTTGTGTGTGCACGCACACACACACACACACACACACAAACACAGACTTCTCAGGTTAAAGGTCATAAGAGAAGTTAACACTGATGGAGTGACAAGAAGAGAAAAGATAAAGGATGGGAGCAGCTTTGCCATGGGGTGGGGCACCCCATCTCCTGGTAACATGCTCAGGACACATAAAATGTGGAGGGGAAAAGATAACAGGCTGATGGCTTGGGAGCCTCAAGTCTCCCATGGATCTGGCTGGGCTCTAGCCAACCCCAGGAAAGCCTTCAGAAGACAAAACTTTGGTTTCTGGATTCACTGCTTCGCATTATTAAAATTAAGAAAAATCTCCCTACACCCAATATGAAGAGGAATACAGTAGTGAAAACCTCAAATTTTTTCTCTATAAATTTACATAATTGATTTGGGTGACCACTAAATTTCAAAGGCTTAAATAAGTGGTGGATTACGTTTATAGATTTGTGTATGTTGAACCAGACTTGCATCCCAGGGATGAAGCTGACTTGATTGTGATGGATACACTTTTTGATGTGCTGTTGGATTTGGTTTGTTGGTATTTTATTGAAGATTTTTGCATCAGGAAAAAACAAAAAACAAAAACAACTGAGTTGATCTTGCTGTCTATTAATTACCCACTGTACTCCCAGATCCTTGGAAAGTGTTCTGTATCCTCTGAAGGTGTTTCAGAGGAGAAAGTGGCCTGGAATCTTGTGGGATAGAGCACGCAAACTAATGTAGAATGTGGCAGAGCCTCAGACCACTGCTCTGAGGTCCAAGGACAAAATAATCCCTGTCAGAGCTTTGGGGTTCTTTTTGGAAAGCAGAGCCAGAGCCATTTTCCAGGCTGGGTTGAGGAGGTCGTGGGAGTTAACTGGGTACCTCAGAGCAATGAAGGCAAACAGGGAAGCACGGGAGGCTTCTGGGGCCCCTCACATTGTCCTGGAGCCTGTAGGGCTCCCTCGTTTGCCCTTCTGTTTCATAGTGTATTTTCTTTGTTTGTCAAATTGTTTTAGTCAGCTAAAATTTACATAACATAGAGTTCAATATATTAATCAATGTTAAGTGTAAAATTCAGTGTTTTCCAGGTAATTTACAATGCTACACAATTGTCATCACTATCAAATTCCAAAATAGTTTTATCATCCTTTTACCAAAAATAAAGCCATCCCCATTAAGCAGTGATTTCTCATTCTCCCATCCAATTTCCCTGGTAACCATTTATCCACTCTCTATCTCTAGTTGTCTATTCTAGTAATTTAATAGAAATAAAATAATATAATATATGACCTTTTTTCTTTCACTTTTCTCATTGAGCATATGTTTTTGCTTATTATCTATGTTGTAGTAGATATCAGTACTACATTTATTTTTATGGTTGACTAATATTCCATTGTATAAATAATATCATATTGGCTGAGCATGGTGGTTCATGCCTGTAATCTCAGCACATGGGGAGGCTGAGGCAGGTCTATCACCTTAGGCCAGGAGTTTGAGACCAGCCTAGCAACATGGTGAAACCCTGTCTCTACTAAAAATACAAAAATTAGCTGAGTGCGGTGGTGGGTTCCTTTAATCCAAGCTACTAGACAGGCTGAGGAGTGACAATAGCTTAAACCTGGGAGGCAGAGTTTGCAGTAGGCTGAGATCTTCTCACTGCACTCCAGCCTGGGCAACAGAGAGAGACTCTGTCTCAAAAAAAAGAAAGAAAGAAAGAAAAAGAAATGAGAGAAAATGTTTGTAAACTACACAGCTGACAAGGGATTGATAAACAGAAACAAAAAACTCAACAGAAAATAATTAAATAATCCAATTTAAAAATAGGCAAAAATCTGAATAGGCTCTTCTCAAAAACATAAGGGGCCTATATAAAATCTAACAGTTAGAGAAAAATTATTAAAAAACTGAAAAATATAGAAAAAAATCCCAGACTAATCACATTAAAGTATAATTAGCAATGAAAAGAAGAAAGTTCTACAACTTGAAAGCAGAAAAAAATATAGATTAGAAACAAAAATGGGAGTAAAGTATGGCTTTCTTCTCACTTTATGATTATTACATAGACATTTTCATTTTATTAAAATCCTCATATTTCTGGGTCTAGTTAATTCTATGATATTTTATTTTTCAATTATTTTATTTTATTTTATTTATTTATTTTGTATTTTGGGGGTACATGGTTGGTTTATATATTTATGGGGTACATGAGATGTTTTGAAACAGGCATGAAATGCATAATAATTACATCATATAGAATGGGATATCCACACACTCAAGCATTTATTCTTTGTTTCAAATTCTGACTATTCTCTCTTAGCTAGTTTAAAATGTACAATTACATTATTATTGACTATAATTATCTTGTTTTGCTATCAAATAGTAGGTCTTATTTATTGTACCCATCAACCATCCCCACCTTTCTTGCAGACCATTCTATTTTGCTTAGCCTCTGAAAACTATCTTTCTGCTCTCTATGTCCATGAGTTCAATTGTTTTGATTTTCAGATCCTATAAATAAGTGAGAACATGCAATGTTTGTCTTTCTGTGCCTGGTTTATTTCACTTAACATACTGTTATTCATATTGTTACAAAAGACAAAATCTCATTTTTATGACTGAACACTACTTCATTGTATATATGTACTTCTTTTAAAAAAATACATTCATTTGTTTGTAGATAGTTTGCTTTCAAATCTTAGCTATTGTAAACAGTGCAGCAACAAACTGATTTTCTTTCTGTTCAGTATTTACACAGGCCTGGGATTGCTGGGTTATATGGTAGGTGTGGTAGCTCAATTTTTGTTTTTTTGAGGAATCTTCAAACTGTTTTTTATAGTGATTGTACTAATTTACATTCCCACCAAGACTGCACAGATATTTTCTCCACGTCCTCATCAGCATTTGTTATTTTCTGTCTTTTGGATATAAAACATTTTAACTGGCATGAGATAATATCTTATTGTAGTTCCGATTTGCATTTCTCTGAGGTTCAATGATGTTTTAGCAACGGTTATATGCCTGTTTGCCATTTGTATGTTTTCTTTAGAGAAATGCTCCTCATGGCTGGACATGGTGTCTCACATCTGTAATACCAGCACTTTGGGATGCCAAGGTGAGCAGATTGCCTGAGGTCAGGAGTTCAAGACCAGACTGGCCAACATAGTGTAACCCAATCTCTACGAAAAATACAAAAATTAGCCAGGCATGTGTTCTGTGTGGGAGACACACGAGGAATAAAAAAAGGCACATGCAATACTTTTAAGGGTAAACAGCCTTTATCCCAAGTGTATGGCAATACAGTTAGAATAAGCAAATAATGTAAGTAAATTGATAAGAGATGGGGAGAAGGGAATACACACACACACACACACACACACACACACACACACACACACACATACACACACACTCACCAGACTATGGAGGAAGCATCATCAGATCGAGAAGCAACAGCCTGGGCTCCAGAGTCAGACAACCACCCGTGCACAGATGAGGGGAGATCTCATGAAGCTCTAGTGCTATCTGAGACCATAACTCTTTTTGTAACAAGCTTTTTGGCATGAGGCCCAGTAACGAGAGCCCTTTACTGCTGAGCTAAAAAAACACAGAAAAGTCAACTTGTTTTTGTGATTGTCTGTTGTTTTACAGTAACTAACAAATAGAAATAGATTGAGATAGAGATTTCTCCAAAACAGTGCTGAATGAATACCTCAAGAAGCTCACACAACCTGTTCTGGGACTGGTGAGCATTGTTTGTGTTCATGCTCAATTGAATTCAAATTTAATATTTAACTTTTCTTCTACATTTGGCCCCAATTTGATACTCGACTGTAGAAAAATACCCTTACAGATACATGGGGAGGAATAGTTGATATAGATTACAGATACAGAGTAAGCACAGGAGAATTAAAAGAAAAATTAATGAAAAATCACGGGGGAATGCTGGGAATATGGCTGTCTAAGAACAGCTCAGGACTTCAGCTCCCAGTGAAAGTGCAGAGGGTGAGTGGACGCCGCATTTCCAGACGAATTTTTATTGCCCACAGACCAGGAGATACCCAGGCCAGAGGGGTCGCCAGCGCTGCAGTCCCGGCCGGTGTGGCTGTTTTGGCCCCCACAGGACTGATTCGGCCCGTGCAGCTGCTTTGACCACGCCCTGTTGCAGCGGTTCTCCGTACAAAAGCCACTGGTCTGGGAGCCCTCTTAGCTGGTGATCAGAGCCCTGAGATGGCAGAGTTGCCCATTCATCTGAAATGGAGAGCCAGGCCAGGAGATTCCTAGGCAAAAAAATCCGCCAGGAGCAACCCACCGTTGCCAAGGCAACCTGCCACAACAGAGAGAATCCGTCATAACGGAGGCGGGGCCACCATTGCCGAGACAGTTCTAACTACGCCCATATAAACAGGACTGCAGGGAAGAGTGCAGGGCAGCTGGGTGGAGCCCACAGCAGCTCAGCAAAGCCTCTGCAGGCAGGCAGTGGCTAGGCATGCTGCTAGCTGGGCGGGGAAGACCTGAAAGAAAAATAAAAAAAGGCAGTAGCACAATGGAAACTCATAAAGCCCCAACTCCCTGGGACAGAGCACCTGGGAACAAAAAGTGCTTTATGAGTTCAGCTGCAGCAGACCTAAACGTACCTACCCAGCAGCTCTGAATGAACAACTGAGCTCACAGCTCAGGACTTAAGCCCCAATAAAAGATAGACTCTCTCCTCAACTAGCTCCCTGACCCCCATAGATCCAAAGACTCACCTCGAAAAGGAGAGAATGGACTGACAGTTGGCGATCATCCTTCTGGGACAAAGATAACGGAAGAGGAAACTAGTAGCAATCCTTACTGTTCTGCAGCTGCTGCAGGTGATCCCCAGGCAAGCAGGGACTGGAGAGGACCTCAGCAGTCCTACAGCAGAGGGGCCAGACTGTTAGAAGGAAAGCTTAAAAAAAAAAAAAAAGAAGTAACTTCAGCATCCACGAACTAGAAGCTCACTCAGAGACCCAGTCTGAAAGACAGTAACTACAAAGACAACAGGTGGATAAACCCACAAAAATGGGAAGAAACCAGCGCAAAAAGGATGAAAACTCCCGAAAGCAGAACACCTCTCCTCCTAAAAGGGATCACAACTTCTCACCAGCAAGGGAACCAGACTGGATGGGGAAGGAGGGTGATGAAATGACAGAATCAGACTTCAGAAGGTGGGTAGGAAGAAACTACAGTGAACTAAAAGAACATGTTCTAACCCAACGCAAAGAAACTAGGAACCTTGAAAAAAGATTGGATGAAATGCTAACGAGAATGGACAGCATAGAGAGGAATATTAGTGAATTGATGGAGCTGAAAAACACAACACGAGAACTTCGTGAAGCATGCACAAGCTTCAACAGCCGAATTGACCAAGCAGAAGAAAGGATATCAGAGGTCGAAGATCAACTCAATGAAATAAAAAGAGAAGGCAAGAACAGAGAAAAAAGCACACACACAAAAAAAATCTTCAAGAAATGTGGGACTATGTGAAAAGACCTAATCTACGTTTGATAGGTGTACCTGAATGTGATGAAGAGAATGAATACAAGCTGGAAAATACTCTTCAGGATATTATCCAGGAAAACTTCCTCAACCTAGCAAGGCAGGCCAATATTCAAATGCAGGAAATACAGAGAACACCACAAAGATATTCCTCAAGAAGAGCAACCCCAAGGCACATAATCGTCAGATTCACCAGGGTTGAAATGAAAGAGAAAAAAAGGGCAACCAGAGAGAAAAGTCGGGTTACCCACAAAGGGAAGCCCATTAGACTCACAGCAGATCTCTCAGCAGAAACCCTACAAGCCAGAAGAGATTGGGGGCCAATATTCAACATCCTTAAAGAAAAGAACTTTCAACCCAGAATCTCCTATCCAACCACACTAAGCTTCATAAGTGAAGGAAAAATAAAATCCTTTACGAACAAGCAAGTACTCAGAGATTTCATCACCACCAAACCTGCTCTACAGGAACTCCTGAAAGAGGCTCTACACATATAAAGGAACAACCAGTACCAGCCACTCCAAAAATACACCAAATGGTAAAAGAGCATCAACACAATCAAGAATCTGCATCAACTAACCAACAAAACAGCCAGGTAGCATCAAAATGACAGTATCAAATTCAGACATAACAATACTATCCCTAAATGTCAATGGACTAAATGCCCCAATCAAAAGACACAGACTGGCAAATTGGATAAAAAGACAAAACCCATCAGTGTGCTGTATTCAGGAAACCCATCTTACATGCAAGGATACACAAAGGCTCAAAATAAAGTGATGGAGGAAGATCTACCAAGCAAATGGAGAGCAAAAAAAAGCAGGAGTTGCAATTCTCATCTCTGATAAAAGAGACTTTAAAGCAACAAGATCAAAAGTGACAAAGAAGGACATTACATAATGGTAAAAGGATCACTGCAACAAGAAGAGCTAGCGATCCTAAATATATACGCACCCAATACAGGAGCACCCAGATACATAAGGCAAGTTCTTAATGACTTACAAAGAGACTTAGACTCCCACACAATAATAGTGGGAGACTTTAACACCCCATTGTCAATATTAGACAGATCAACCAGACAGAAAATCAACAAGGATATCCAGGACCTGAACTCAGATCTGGAACAAGCAAACCTAATAGACATTTACAGAACTCTCCACCCCAAATCCACAGAATATACATTCTTCTCAGCACCACATCACACCTACTTTAAAATTGACCACATAATTGGCAATAAATCACTCCTCAGCAAATGCAAAAGAACGGAAATCATAACAAACAGTCTCTCAGACCACAGTGCAATCGAATTAGAACTCAGAATGCAGAAACTAACTCAGAACCGCACAGCTTCATGGAAACTGAACAACGTGCTCTTGAATGTTGACTGGATAAACAATGAAATGAAGGCAGAAATAAAGATGTTCTTCAAAACCAATGAGAACGAAGACACAACATACCAGAATCTCTGGGACACACTTAAATCAGTCTCTAGAGGAAAATATATAGCAATAAGTACCCACATGAGAAGAAAGGAGAGATCTAAAATTGACACCCTATCATCAAAATTGAAAGAGCTATAGGAGTAAGATAAAAAAAAATCAAAACCTAGCAGAAGACAGGAAATAACTAAGATCAGAGCAGAACTGAAGGAAATAGAGACACAAAAAACTCTTCAAAAAATCAGTAAATCCAGGAGCTGGTTTTTTGAAAAGATCAACAAAATAGACCACTAGCCAGATTAATAAAAAAGAAAAGAGAGAATAACCAAATTGATGCAATAAAAAACGATAAAGGGGATATCACCACAGATTCCACAGAAATCCAAACCATCATCAGAGATTATTACAAACAACTCTATGCACATAAACTAGTAAACCTGGAAGAAATGGATAAATTCCTGGACACCTGCATCCTCCCAAGCCTAAACCAGAAAGAAGCCAAAACCATGAATAGACCAGTAACAAGATCTGAAGTCGAGGCAGCAATAAAGAGCCTACTACCCCAAAAAAAAGCCCAGGTCCAGATGGGTTAACAGCCGAATTCTACCAGACATACAAAGAGGAGCTGATACCATTTCTTCTGAAACTATTCCAGACAATTCAAAAAGAGGGAATCCTTCCCAAATCATTTTATGAGACAAACATCATCCTGATACCAAAACCCGGAAGAGACTCAACAAGAAAAGAAAATTTCAGGCCAATATCCATGATGAACATAGATGCAAAAATCTTCAATAAAATACTGGCAAACCGATTGCAACAGCATATCAAAAAGCTCATCCACCATGATCAAGTAGGATTCATCCTGGAAATGCAAGGCTGGTTCAACATATGCAACTCCATAATTCACCACATAAACAGAACCAAAGACAAAAACCACGTGATTATCTCAATTGATGCAGAGAAGGCCTTTGACAAAATTCAACAGCACTTTATGCTAAAAACCCTCAATAAACTAGGTATTGATGGAACGTACCTCAAAACAATAAAAGCTATTTACGACAAACCAACAGCCCATACTGAATGGGCAAAAACTGGAAGCATTCCCTTTGAAATCTGGCACTAGACAAGGATGCCCTCTCTCACCACTCCTATTCAATATACTACTGGAGGTTCTAACCAGAGCAATCAGGCAAAACAAAGAAATAAAGGGTATTTAAATTGGAAAGGAGGAAATCAAATTGTCTCTATTTGCAGATGACATGATTGTATATCTAGAAGACCCCATCATCTCAGCCCCAAATCTGCTGAAACTGATAAGTAACTTCAGCAAAGTCTCAGGATACAAAATCAATGTGCAAAAATCACAAGCATTCCTATACAACAGTAACAGACTTAAAGAGAGCCAAATCAAGAACGAACTGCCATTCACAATTGCTACAAAGAGAAAAAAATACCTAGGAATACAATTAACAAGGAACGTAAAGGACCTCTTCAAGGAGAACTACAAGCCACTGCTCAACGAAATAAGAGGGGACACAAACAGATGGAGAAACATTCCATGTTCATGGTTAGGAAGAATCAACATTGTGAAAATGGCCATACTGCCCAAAGTAATTTACAAATTCAACGCTATTCACATCAAGCTACCAATGACCTTCTTCGCAGAACTGGAAAAAAACACCTTAAACTTCATATGGAACCAAAAGAGAGCCTGCATAGCCAAGTCAATTCTAAGCAAAAAGAACAAAGCAGGAGGCATCACACTACCGGACTTCAATCAAAACAGCATGGTACTGGTACCAAAACAGAGATATAGACCAATGGAACAGAGCAGAGGCCTCAGAAGAAATACAACATACCCACAACCATCTGATCTTCGACAAACCTGACAAAAACAAGCAATGGGGAAAGGATTCCCTGTTTAATAAACGGTGTTGGGAAAACTGGCTAGCCATGTGCAGAAAGCAGAAACAGGACCCCTTCCTGACACTTTACACCAAAATTAACTCCAGATGGATTAAAGACTTAAACATCAGACCTAACACCATAAAAAACCTATAACAAAATCTAGGCAAAACCATTCAGGACATAGGCATAGGCAAGGACTTCATGACCAAAATGCCAAAAGCATTGGCAACAAAAGCCAAAATAGACAAATGGGACCTAATCAAACTCCACAGCTTCTGCACGGCAAAAGAAACAGTCAGTAGAGTGAATTGGCAAAAAAACAGAATGGGAAAAAAATTTTGCAGTACGCCCATCTGTCAAGGGGCTGATATCCAGAATTTACAAAGAACTAAAACAGATCTAGAAGAAAAAAACAAACAAGCCCATTAAAAAATGAGCGAAGGATATGAACACATACTTTACAAAAGAAGACATACAGGAGGCCAACAAACCTATGAAAAAATGCTCATCATCATTGGTCATTAGAGAAATGCAAATCAAAACCACATTGAGATATCATCTCACACCAGTTAGAATGGCGATCATTAAAAAATCTGGAAACAACAGATGCTGGAGAGGATGTGGAGAAATAGGAACACTTTTACACTGTTGGTGGGAATATAAATTAATTCAACCATTGTGGAAGACAGAGTGGAGATTCCTCAATGACCTAAAAATAGAAATCCCATTTGACCCAGCAATCCCATTACTGGATACATATCCAAAGGATTTTAAATCATTCTACTATAAGGACACATGCACACGAATGTTCATTGCAGCACTGTTCACAATAGCAAAGACCTGGAACCAACCCAAATGCCCAATGATGATAGACTGGATAGGGAAAATGTGGTACATATACACCATGGAATATTACGCAGCCATCAAAAATGATGAGTTCACGTCCTTTGTAGGGACATGGATGAACCTGGAAACCATCATTCTCAGCAAACTGACACAAGAGCAGAAAATCAAACACCACATGTTCTCACTCATACGTGGGTGCTGATCAATGAGAATACATGGATTCAGGGAGGGGAGCACTACACACTGGGGTCTGTTGGGGGGAAATGGGGGAGGGACGCGGCATGGGGAGGTGGGAAGAGATAGCATGGGGAGAAATGACAGATACAGGCGAGGGGACGGAAGGCAGAAAACCACACTGCCATGTGTGTACCTATGCAACAATCTTGCATGTTCTTCACATGTACCCCCAAACCTAAAATGCAATAAAAAAAAAGAAAGAAAAAAGAAAAATCACACCCACAAGGGCTTTGCAAAAAGAGCAATATTGTGAAAATTGTCAGGGATATACACATAACACTCAATATGCAGTAAGACACAGGGATGATTCTCCAAGGTAGCCAATTCCTGTTGGCCTCTGGCAACTCCACGCATAGCCAACATTGACTGCAGCTGGCTTCTGTTGTAGTGGTAGCTACTCAGTTGGTGAATTTATTCTTGGTCTTAGACACAAAAACACAGGTGCTGACCATTAGCACACAGGTTATTCTCTGTAATAACAGAAATGAAGGGAAAGATGATATTGTTTTTCATCTTTAGGAAATTGTACTATGCCTTCATTTTCTGCTCCCATAGCTACCAGGTCACCAACCTTAGGGGTGGGATCTGATGGTTGTTGTACCCATATTTTGGCTCCAGGATTTAAGCTACCTGTACCAATGGATCTGAATCTCCCAGTTCTGTTTGTAGCATCTGTTGGGGCAGATATTTCCTCAGGGGTTAATTGTTGACCAGGTACTGAGGCGTGAAATTAAGGAAAGAAAGAAAGAAATTTAAAATCAAAAAGAGAGAAACAAGTTGTCTGTATTAGGCTGATGGCAGTCAACAAGTGAAGCCCAGGCCCAGAAAAAACCTTGATAACATTATCTGAGAAGCCAGAGCTGAGAGGAATGTACTTTGGAGACATTTCCTGCACTCTCTCTACATAAGGAGGGAAACATAGATTTTCCTTGTGCCCTTACCCCTATAATATAAGTAAACTTAGGAATTTTTAGGTATCTCTGTCCCGTGTAAGTCAATTTTGTATCTAAGTGACACAGTGAAGGCCATGAGAAATGCCTAAGAAATCCGGAACTACAGACACCAAGGCACCAGTCATGTGGTAAATCTATGTGAGGCTCTGCTGAACCAGACTGAGCTGAGATAAGGGCCACCTGGCTTGCATACTGAGAGTCATATGTAAGCCTGTCACTGCCTTGATTAACAGCTTTTGTTTTCTCTTCTATAAGCTTGCTTCTGTCCTTAGATGCATAAAAAGCATTTGCTTTTTTTGTCTGATTGTCAGTCTTTTGGATGTGACTCCACTTAGCCTGTGCACACCTTAAATAGAATCCTCCTGTTCCACCCATTGGTCTCTCCGGTCTCCTGATTATCCACAACAGTACCACTAACAATTGAGCAACTCACATCTGCGGTTTTATAGCAAAGAATCTGGAGTGGTATTTTATAAAATGACTTTTAACTCTCCTCGGTAATCACTATCAGTTATATCACCATATATTATAATGCCTCTCATTGGAAGGCTTGAGTGTGTTGCAATCCATCCATCTGCATTCAAGTTTGCAGTTATGGTGGAAATTTTGGCTGGTTGCTCTGCCTGCTGATTAGTCTGTCAAGAGAAAGCAGAGACGCATGAACATCAACATGAAAAACAGTGTTAATGGTAGGGTGCACCAGGATTCACAAATCTTTCCAGTATTGTTTTCCTTAAACCTCTTCATTAATGAAACAAATTCACCATTTGTTTAATTGCCAATGGGGCATCCAGGTAGACCCTTTGCTACTGACCAAGAGTTACTATACAACTGACGAATCCCTCTGGCCTCCTCCTGAATAGATCAGAGGACCACTACTAGTTTAGCCAGCTGGCTGCTCCTACCCCTTCCTTAATCAGAAATGCCAATTTTCTTTTTAACAGGATTGTAAGCCACGGCCTTCCAGCATCATGTGCCACCAATGTATTTGGTAGATCCATCGGTAAATCGAGCATGTTTCTGATCCTGTGGACTTAGTTCTTTAGAGTATTTGTCCCATTGGGAGGGGGAGGTTTTCTTCCGTATCTGCAGGACTTGCTCAGTGGTTTTCTGAGCTGGCAAGTTTTGTGCATCCTGATGTAAAAATAATACCTCCTTTGGTCCTGGCTTAGCCCTGTCTTGTAGGTACCATTTCAATTTTATGATGCTACTTTTTTTTTTTCATTTTTTTCAAGATGGGGTTTCACCATGATGGCCAGGTTGGTCTTGAAATCCTGACCTCAGGTGATCCACCCACCTTGGACTCCCAAAGTGCTAGAATTACAGGTGTGAGCCACCGCACCCGGCCACTACTTTCTTTTTCATACCCTATTCACTGAGTTTTGGGGGAATTCATGACCCAAGTCATAATAGGGGTACCAGGCCTTACAAAGACATCATGGCTCAAGCAGAGTTGCTCCCTTTCTAGCAAAGCCCAACAGCAAGCTAACAATTGTTTTCAAAAGGGATATAAGCTTTTCAGGCCTCTGGCAGCTTCCAGGTCTGTAACCTCAGAGACACCCTCTTTTCATCTTGTTTCTGACAGAAGCTCCAATTAGCATGTTGATCAAGGACAGTCACTTGCAGTTCTACTGGCCCATCTCATATGCGCCATAGATCCAGGGCCAGCTGCACTGCTTGTTTAGCTTGTTCAAAAGCCATGCTCACTTTCTGTCCCCAGTGGAAGCCACAGCATCTTCTAGTGACCTCATGCAGAGGTTGTAAAATGTTACCCAAGTGGGAAATATGATGTCCCCAGAATCCACACAAGTCAATAAATTCCTGGGCCTGTTTTTTTTTTTTTTTTTTTCCAAACAACACTAACAAACATTAGCATTTATTTTGAACTTGATTTATGGTCCTTGCCACACTATGATAATTTTTTCAAAACAATGATACAACTTAATACTTCAGCATTAAGTCCTATACATAGTTTCAGAGGATTTCAAGAAAAGTTGAGAATTTGTTGGGAATACATATATAAAAGTTACAGAGAAAACTGAATTAATGTAAAAATGGCTTAGTTCCTATTTTATGTACCCCAAATGAGGTTCTTCAAATGTCCTGGCTTTGGAGCCAAATAAACATAGATTTTATTATTATTATTTTATTTATTTATTTAATATTTTTAATTGTATTTTAGGTTTTGGGGTACATGTGAAGAACATGTAAGATTGTTGCATAGGTACACATGTTACAGTGTGATTTGCTGCCTTCCTCCCCCTCACCTATATCTGGCATTTTCCCCCATGCTATTCCCTGCCAACTCCCCACTCTCCGCTGTCCCTCCCCTATTTCCCTCCAACAGACCCCAGTGTGTAGTGTTCCCTTCCCTGTGTCCATGTGTTCTCATTGTTCAGCACCTGCCTATGAGTGAGAATATGCAGTGTTTGATTTTCTGCTCCTGTGTCAGTTTGCTGAGAATGATGGTTTCCAGGTTCATTCATGTACCTACAAAGGACACAAACCATTCATTTTTGATGGCTGCATAATATTCCATGGTGTACATGTGCCACATTTTCCCTGTCCAGTCTATCATCGATAGGCATTTGGGTTGGTTCCAGGTCTTTGCTATTGTAAACAGTGCTGCAATGAACATTTGTGTGCATGTGTCCTTATAGTAGAACGATTTGTAATCCTTTGGATATATACGCAGTAATGGGATTGCTGAGTCAAATGGAATTTTTATTTCTAGGTCCTTGAGGAATTGCCACAGTGTCTTCCACAATGGTTGAACGAATTTACACTCCCACCAACAGTGTAAAAGTGTTCCTATTTCTCCACATCCTCTCCAGCATCTGTTGTCTCCAGATTTTTTAATGATCGCCATTCTAACTGGCATGAGATGGTATCTCAATGTAGTTTTGATTTGCATTTCTCTAATGACCGGTGATGATGAGCATTTTTTCATATGCTTGTTGGCCTCATGTAGGTCTTCTTTTGTAAAGTGTCTGTTCATATCCTTTGCCCACTTTTGAATGGGCTTGTTTGATTTTTTTCTTCTCAATCTGTTTTAGTTCTTTGTAAATTCTGGACATCAGCCCTTTGTCAGATGAGTAGACTGCAAACATTTTTTCCCATTCTGTTAGTTGCCGATTCACTCTACTGACTGTTTCTTTTGCCGTGCAGAAGCTGTGGAGTTTGATTAGGTCCCATTTGTCTATTTTGGCTTTTGGTGTTTTGGTCATAAATTCCTTGCCTATGCCTAGCTCCTGAATGGTTTAGCCTAGATTTTTGTCTAGGGTTTTTATGGTATTGGGTCTTATGTTTAAGTCTTTAATCCATCTGGAGTTAATTTTAGTGTAAGGTGTCAGGAAGGAGTCCTGTTTCTGCTTTCTGCACATGGCTAGCCAGTTTTTCCAACACCATTTATTCAACAGGGAGTCTTTTCCCCATTGCTTGTTTTTGTCAGGTTTGTCAAAGATTGGATGGTCATAGGTATGTTGTGTTGCCTCTGAGGCCTCTGTTCTGTTCCATTGGTCTATATCTCTGTTTTGGTACCAGTACCATGCTGTTTTGATTACTGTAGCCTTGCAGTATAGTTTGAAGTCCAGTAGTGTGATGCCTCCTGCTTTGTTCTTTTTCCTTAGAATAGACTTGGCTATGCAGGCTCTCTTTTTGTTCCATATGAAATTTAAGGTGTTTTTTTCCAGTTCTGTGAAGAAGGTCATTGGTAGCTTGATGGGAATAGCATTGAATCTATAAATTACTTTGGGCAGTATGACCATTTTCACGGTATTTATTCTTCCTAACAATGAACATGGAATGTTTCTCCATTTGTTTGTGTCCCCTCTTATTTCATTGAGCAGTGGTTTGTAGTTCTCCTTGAAGAGGTCCTTTACATTTCCTGCTAGTTGTATTCCTAGGTATTTTTTTCTCTTTGTAGCAATTGTGAATGGCAGTTCGTTCTTGATTTGGCTCTCTTTAAGTCTGTTACTGGTGTATAGGAATGCTTGTGATTTTTGCACGTTGATTTTGTATCCTGAGACTTTGCTGAAGTTGCTTGTCAGTTTCAGGAGATTTTGGGCTGAGATGATGGGGTCTTCTAGATATACAATCATGTCATCTGCAAATAGAGACAATTTGACTTTCTCCATTCCTATTTGAATACCCTTTATTTTTCTTGCCTGATTGCTCTGGCTAGAACTTCCAGTACTATATTGAATAGGAGTGGTGAGAGAGGGCATTCTTGTCTAGTGCCGGATTTCAAAGGGAATGCTTCCAGTTTTTGCCCATTCAGTATGATATTGGCTGTTGGTTTGTTGTAAATAGCTTTTATTGTTTTGAGGTACGTTCCATCAATACCTAGTTTATTGAGGGTTTTTAGCATAAAGGGCTGTTGAATTTTGTCAAAGGCCTTCTCTGCATCAATTGAGATAATCACGTGGTTTTTGTCTTTGGTTCTGTTTATGTAGTGGATTACGTTTATAGACTTGCGTATGTTGAATCAGCCTTGCATTCCTGGGATGAATCCTACTTGATCATGGTGGATGAGCTTTTTGATATGCTGTTGCAATCGGCTTGCCAGTATTTTATTGAAGATTTTTGCATCTATATTCATCATGGATATTGGCCTGAAGTTATCTTTGCTTGCTGAGTCACTGCCAGGTTTTGATATCAGGTTGATATTGGTCTCATGAAATGATTTGGGAAGGATTCCCTCTTTTTGGATTGTCTGGAATAGTTTCAGAAGGAATGGTACCAACTCCTTTTTGTATATCTGGTAGAATTCGGCTGTGAACCCATCTGGACCTGGGCTTTTTTTGGGTCGTAGACTCTTAATTGCTGCCTCAACTTCAGATTTTGTTATTGGTCTATTCAGGCTTTTGACTTCTTTCTGGTTTAGGCTTGGGAGGAGGCAAGTGTCCAGGAATTTATCCATTTCTTCCAGGTTTAATAGTTTATGTGCATAGAGTTGTTTGTAATAATCTCTGATGATGGTTTGAATTTCTGTGGAATCTATGGTGATATCCCCTTTATCATTTTTTATTGCATCAGTTTGCTTATTCTCTCCTTTCTTTTTTATTAACGTGGCTAGTGGTCTTTCTATTTTGTTGATCTTTTCAAAAAACCAGCTCCTGGATTTATTGATTTTTTGAAGAGTTTTTTGTGTCTCTATCTCCTTCAGTTCTGCTCTGATCTTAGTTATTTCCAGTTCTGCTAGGTTTTGAGTTTTTTTTGATCTTGCTCCTCTAGCTCTTTCAATTTGGAAGATAGGGTGTCAATTTTAGATCTCTCCTTTCTTCTCATGTGGGCACACATTGCTATATATTTTCCTCTAGAGACTGCTTTAAATGTATCCCAGAGATTCTGGTATGTTGTGTCTTCATTCTTGTTGGTTTTGAAGACCGTCTTTATTTCTGCCTTCATTTCGTTGTTTATTCAGTCAACACTCAAGAGCAAGTCGTTCAGTTTCCATAAGGCTGTGCAGCTCTGAGTTAGTTTCTGCATTCTGAGTTCTAACTTGATTGCACTGTGGTCTGAGAGACTGTTATGATTTCCCTTCTTTTGCATTTGCTCAGGAGTGATTTGCTTCCAATTATGTGGTCAGTTTTAGAGTAGGTGTGATGTGGTGCTGAGAAGAATGTATATTCTCTGTATTTGGGGTGGGGAGTTCTGTAAATGTCTAATAGGTTTGCTTGTTCCAGGTCTGAGTTCATGTCTTGGATATCCTTGTTAATTTTCTGTCTGGTTGATTGTTGGAAACTCTTGACTAGCAAGAGGGTTCCAACATGAATGGGGAGTGCACAGAAATAAAGGAGACAGAAAGTGGGGTCAGGAGGCATGAAGAGACATTGATCTATCATCAAGTTTATTTTCTGAGTACTCAGAATATATAGTTTTCAGGGTCTGATTGACATCATGGTAAGGAAAAAAATAAGTAGGTAAATCATCAATTCTACACAATAAATTGACAGCTAAGTAAAAAGGTGTCTATAGAAGATAATAATATCTTTGGTACTCATAATCAAGTTTCTGTAGCAAAAACAAACAAACAAACAAACAAACAAAAAAAACTTGTTCCTTATGAATGCAGGGGCCCATTTGGTTTTGTCCGTCTGGTTATCTTTTAGCTGGATTCTCCTTTTTTCCTGTCCTCGACTTCCCTATCTCGACTTCCCTCTGCCTAGGGGCTCTGCTTCTGGGGTCAACCTCCTGTATAGTGAATACTTGCTTTGCTGTCTCACACGGGAGGGTCCTCAACAGTTGATCTGTCTAATATTGACAATGGGGTGTTAAAGTCTCCCAGTATTATTGTGTTGGAGTCTAAGTCTCTGTAAATCATTAAAAACTTGCCTTGTGTATCTGAGTGCTCCTGTACTGGGTATGTACATATTTAGGATTGTTAGTTCTTCTTGTTGCATTGAACCTTTTACCATTACGTAGTGTCCTTCTTTGTCACTTTTGATCTTTGTTGCTTTAAAGTCTATTTTATCAGAGACAAGAATTGCAACTCCTGCTTTTTTTTTTTTTTTTCTCCATTTGCTTGGTAAATCTTCCTGCATCTCTTTACTTTGAGCCTTTGTGTATCCTTGCACGTGAGATGGGTTTCGTGGATACAGCACACTGATGGGTTTTGGCTTTTTATCCAATTTGCCATTCTGTGTCTTTTGATTGCGGCATTTAGTTCATTTACATTTAAAGTTAATATTGCTATGTGTGAATTTGATGCTGCCATTTTGATGCTAGCTGGCTGTTTTGCCCATTAGTTGATATAGATTCTTCATTGTGTTGATGCTTTTTACCATTTGGTTTATTTTTGGAGTGGCTGGTACTGGTTGTTCCTTTGTATGTGTAGAGCCTCTTTCAGGAGCTCCTGTAACACAGGCCTGGTGATGATGAAATCTCTGAGTACTTGCTTGTTCCCAAAAGATTTTATTTTTCCTTCACTTATGAAGCTTAGTTTGGCTGAATATGTAACTCTGGGTTGAGAGTTCTTTTCTTTAAGGATGTTGAATATTGGCCCCCACTCTCTTCTGGCTTGTAGGGTTTCTGCTGAGAGATCTGCTGTGAGTCTGATGGGCACCCCTTTGTGTGTAACCCGATCTTTCTCTCTGGCTGTCCTTAGCATTTTCTCCTTCATTTCAACCCTGGTGACTGATGATTATGTTCCTTGGGGTTGCTCTTCTTGAGGAATATCTTTGTGGTGTTCTCTGTATTTCCTGGACTTGAATATTGGCCTGCCTTGCTAGGTTGGGGAGGTTTTCCTGGATAACAGTCTGAAGAGTATTTTCCAGCTTGTATTCATTCTCTTCATCACGTTCAGGCTCACCTATCAAACATAGATTAGGTCTTTTCACATAGTCCCACATTTGTTGGAGACTTTGTTCATTCCTTTTTACCCCTTTTTCTCTAATCTTGCCTTCTCGTTTTATTTCATTGAGTTGATCTTTGACCTCTGATATCCTTTCTTCTGTTTGGTCAATTCGGCTGTTGAAACTTGTGCATGCTTCACGAAGTTCTCGTGTTGTGTTTTTCAGCTCCATCAATTCACTTATATTCCTCTCTAATTTGTCCATTCTCATTAGCATTTTGTCAAATCATTTTTCAAGGTTCTTAGTTTCTTTGCATTGGGTTAGAACATGTTCTTTTAGCTCATGTAAGTTCCTTTTTACCCACCTTCTGAAGTCTGATTCTGTCATTTCATCACACTCATTCTCCATCCAGTCTTGTTCTTTTGCTGGTGAGGAGTTGTGAACCCTTGTAGGAGGGGAGGTGTTCTGGTTTTGGGTGTCTTCATTTTTTTTGCACTGTTTTCTTCCTATCTTTGTGGATTTATCCACCTGTCATCTTTGTATTTGCTGACTCTCAGATTGGGTCTCTGAGCGGACATCCAATTTGTTGTTAATGAAGTTATTTCTGTTTCTTAGTTTTCCTTCTAACAGTCTGGCTCCTATGCTGTAGGGCTGCTGAGTTCCACTCCAGGTCTTGCTTTCCTGGGGGTCACCTGCAGCAGCTGCAGAACAGTAATGGTTGCTATCAGTTACTTTTTCTGCTATCTTTGTCCCAGAAGGATACCTGCTAAATGTCAGTTTGATCTCTCCTTTATGAGGTGACTCTTTGGATATACAGGGGTCAGGGAGCTGCTTGAGGAGACAGTCTGTCCTTTACATGAGCTCAAGTGCTGAGTTGTGAGCTCCATTTTTCAATCAGGGCTGCTGGGCAGGTACATTTTGTTCTGCTGCAGCAGAACTCATAAACACCTTTTTTTCCCCCAGGTGCTCTGTCCTAGGGAGTTAGGGCTTTACTTATGAGTTTCTGCTGTGCTGCTGCCTTTTTTTTTTCAAGGCTGCCCTGCACAGCAATGAGGCAGCCTAGTCACTGTCTGCCTGTAGAGGCTTTGCTGAGCTTCTGTGAGCTCTGCCCAGCTGCCAAGTGAACTTCCCTGCAGTCCTGTTTATATGGGTGTAGTTAGAACTGTCTCAGCATTGGTGGCCCGCCTCTGTAATGGCAGACTCTTGCTGTAATGGTTGGTTGCCTTGGCAATGGGTTGCCTCGGCAACAGTTGACGCCCCTCCCACACAGAGCTGGACCATCCCAGGTTCAGCTATGCTTGCTGTGAAACTCTCAACTCAAAGAGTTTTTGATTGCTATTCTTCTGTGGGGGTGGTAACAGCTGAGCCTGATCACCTCGATCCCTGCCTCAGAGCCTTTTGCTCTCCAGTTGAACAGTCAACTCTTTTCCAGTTGTTCCAGTCACCTGTGGAAAAGGCGCCGGGGTCTATGTGATTTCCTCTGCAGTGACTCAGTGCACCAGCTGAAACAGTGGCACTGAGATTCGTCGGGACTTTTGTTTGTTTGTTTGTTTTTGCCCAGGAATCTCCTGGCCTGGCTCCCTGCCTCAGACCCCCTTTAGTCAGATGAATGGGCGACTGCACCTTCCCAGGGCTCCAATTTCCAGCCAAAACTGCACCCGGACCAGTGTATTTTGTATGAAGAACTACCATGCCAGGGCACTGCAAAGCAGCCGCAGGGACTGAAACAGCTACGCCGGCCAAAACAGTCATGCTGGTGACTCATGGGGCTTCTCCACCTGGGAATCTCCTGGTATTTGGGCAATAAAAATCCATCTGGAAATGTGGCGTCCACTCACCCTCCACACTTTCACTGGGAGCTGCAATCCTGACCTGTTCCTAAATGGCCGTCTTGAATCTGGATCTCCCTGGGCCTGTTTTTTAGCAGTATGTGTTGCAAATTCTGGTATGTTAGCCTTAGCCTTTGGTAAAATGGACTATTTCCCTACATTCCATAGGATGCAGAGGAATTTTACTGTTTGTGCAGGTCCTTGAATTTTACTAGGGTTAATTTCCCATCCTTGAGATAAAAGCTGGGTTTTTACTTGCTCCAAGCTCCTGCTGGCTAGTTTTTCAGTTTAGTCCTGACCAGGCCACTTGGACAGATTTTTTTTTCAGCCATAGGCTGATAGCTTTGAGCCTGATCAGTTAAGATATAGGCCTGGCACAAGGCCAGAGCCATTCACAAAGTCAGATTAGCATTTTTCTTTTCCAGCTTACATTTCTCTTGTAGCAACCAGTCTTTATCTTGACACATTAATTTATAAGCAGTAAGCAAGTACCATCCATGGTGGGAAATTCTTTCAGCATTCCCTTTACCAGTGAGGATTCCCTGCAGTGCTTCATGCACAGCCAATGGTTCAAAATGCACTAATTTAGATTCCCAATTTTCTCAAAGGCCAGTTCCCTTGGACCACTCAATGGCCACAGTGAGGGGTGGGAACTGGAAGGGTTCCCCTCCCAGAATATGAAAAGTCCCTGAGCTCCAAGTCCAGTCCAGCAGCTGGAAAATGACATGCTTTCACTTTCAGATCCTGTTTGTGATGCCAAAAATGTTCTGTGTGGAAAAGTCATGACGGCGGAAGAAAAGACACACAGACTGAAGGGTCAACAGCCTTTATCCCAAGTATATGACAATACGGATATAACAAGAAAATAATGTAATAAGCATATCATATAATAACCAAATTGATATGGAAAGGGGAGAAGGGGAAAGATATATAATTATCCATGCACAGATGAGGAGAGGTCTCATGAAGGGTCTGCACAGTCTGGGACCATAGTTCTTTTTGTAACAAGCTGCTTTTCATGAGGCCCAGTCATGAGAGCCCTTCAATACTGGACACAAGGAGCACAAAAAGGTCAACTTGTTCTTGCAATTGTCTGTTGTTTTTCAGTAACTAATGTATAAGAATTGATTTACATACAGATTTCTCTGAAACAGAGCTGGATGAAAGCCTAATGGGAGTCACACAACCTGTTCCAGGACTTGGTGACCATTGTTTGTGTCCCTGTTCAATTAAGTACAAATTTAATACTTATTTTTTCTCTACAGCGTGTTGGTGGGCATCTATAATCTCAGCTACTCTGGTGGCTGAGGCAGGAGAATTGATTGAACCCAGCAGGCAGATGCTGCAGTGAGCTAAGAGCACATCACTACACTCCAGCTTGGGCTAGAAGAATCCAGTTTTATTCTTCTGCATATGGATATCTAGTTTTCCCAGCACCATTTATTGAGGAGACTGTCTTTTCCCCAGTGTATGTTCTTGACACCTATGTCAAAAATGAGTTTTCTTGCCAGGTGCGGTGGTTCACGCCTGTAATCCCAGCACTTTGGGAGGCTGAGGCAGGGGATCACAAGGACAAGAGATTGAGACATTCCTGACCAACATTGCAAAACCCCTTCTCTGCTAAAAATACAAAAATTAGTTTTTCTGTGTACTTACTGTTACCAGCAACTATATGGTTTAAATAATTCCTCTATCAGGAGGTGTAAGCTGATTTTGGTCTGGTTTCTCTTTCTGTTGCAATAGAACAACACTGAGTTCAATGCCTCACAATGGCTGCACTCGCACTCTCTGTACCTTGTCACCATTGTTTGGGGATATGGGAGAAATTGTGTAAGGTATTCAAGACCGTTTTTCCCATCTGTTCGGTGCCTCTTTCAACACTATGAAGTTAAAACCAGGTACTACGAGTGCTCACCTAATTTTTGGTTCTCATGAAGATGCTTTTTAAATGTAGGCAGTTGTTAAATTGATGTTTTTGCAGAGGGGGTGGTTGGGGAAGCTTTCTCTTCTGCCATCTTGCTGTCCTATGAGCTTTCCATGACATTTAAATTTAATTAATTTAAAGCTACATACCCATCTAAGTTTTCCATTGTCTCTAAATTATTAGATGCCCCATTTATAATAAATTTTTGTCCTTTAAATTATAACATTTAGTAAATAAAAAGTTATCAAAGAAATTGCAAAACATTTAGTTTGTAACTGCGATTGCTACCATAAAAATCCCATGAGGGCACAGACTCAGTCTGTGATTTACAGGTTTTTGATATGCGACTGCTCTTTGTGGTAATTAAATCTTTGCAATAATTATTTATTATTTTAAATAAATATTTAAAATATTTATTATTTTAAATAAATAAATGTCTGCACCTTATTATAAAATTTGCATAAAATATAGATCTAGCTGATTATTTTAGGAAACTTGGTATTCCTTCCACAGCAGGAAGAGGTGATTCGGGATATCCTGCGGCCATGGCTTATGAGAACAATGGGTTCCACTACAGAAAAAACAAGCAGCTATCAGTTTAGAGTTGTTCATCAGCCAACAACTAGGACTATAAAAAAGAACTACATTGGCAGGGCATGGTGGCTTATGCCTGTAATCCCAGCACTTTGGGAGACTGAGGCGAATGGATCACCTATGGTTGGGAGTTCGAGACCAGCCTGACCAACATGGAGAATCCTCGTCACTACAAAAAATACAAAATTATCCTGGCATGATGGTGCATGCCTGTAATCCCAGCTACTCAGGAGGCTGAGTCAAGAGAACCACTTGAACCTGGGAGGTGGAGTTTGCAGTGAGTCAAGATCACACTATTGCACTCCAGCCTGGGCAACAAGAGTAAAACTCCATCTCAAATGAAACAAAAACAAAACAAAACACCCCCAAAACCATCAAACCATATATACTGTAAAGATGTAGGAGGGAGTATGACATGATACACAAGTGCTCCTCAGGAAAAAGATGCTTCATGTGACTCTGGACTCAGGTAAGAATTTAGGAGCGGTGTTGGACCTATGAATGTGTTGGACTCACCACTTGTGTTGAACAGAGTAGAAGTCATAGAGCTTCTGCCCCAGGTTATAAGTTCCAAACACAAAACAGTAAAAATTATATAAATACAGCATGTGATAAATGCTGTAATAAATTCTATTAAATGCTGGTAAATTCTATTATTAACTACTCCAGAACAGTGTTTAAAATAATTTTTGTGCTGCTTGTGGTGTTCCCCTTGCCAGTAACGTACATAGGAAATGATATTTACAAGCATATTCAGAATTCAGCACAGAATTAGCACATTAAAGAATCAAGTCTATTTGGAAGCATGTAGTTTAAGCTCTGCCCACCTGATGTTATTTGGGCTGATGGTGATGGCCTGGGAGATACTCAAGAGGGAGATGGTATCAATGCACATGCTCTGGCCCACTCTGTGAACATAAAAACAACTTTCTATCTAATATTACTGAAAAAACAGATAAACCCTAAAGCTGTCCTTGTCTAAAGAACTTTTTTAGAGAGTAAGAAGAGTTGAGCATAGTCAGGTGCTTGAGAATCAAATCTGTGCATCCTAGTGTGCATCTCATAAAGAAAACTGATGTCAAGAAGAACATTTCAGCTATTTAAATGGCATCTGAGATAAGAAGATTATTTTTACTGCTATAATACTGAAAACAATTTGTTATTTTTAAGTAATTGATAATTTGATTCAAAGTGAGGAGATTTTTCATGAACACATCAGGTCTGTTTTATGGGGGAAACCAAAACACCCTATTGTGTACTTGCTATTATTTCTAGCCCAGACACATTTTATTGAACTTCATTTTTCTTTTAATAAAAGTTTTGCTCTAAAAAGAAGAACATGCAGGGCGTGGTGGCTCAAGCCTGTAATCCCAGCACTTTGGGAGGCTGAGGTGGGCGGATCACGAGGTCAAGAGATCGAGACCATCCTGGTCAACAGAGTGAAACCCCATCTCTACTAAAAATACAAAAAATTAGCTGGGCATGGTGGCATGTGCCTGTAATCCCAGCTACTCAGGGGGCTGAGGCAGGAGAATTGCCTGAACCCAGGAGGTGGAGGTTGCAGTGAGCCGAGATTGCACCATTGCACTCCAGCCTGGGTAACAAGAGTGAAACTCTGTCTCAAAAAAAAAAAAAAAAAAAAAAAAAAAAAAAAAAAAAAAAGAGAAGAACATATATTCTCACTATGCTGCAGTACTACTCTAGAATATTATAACAGGGTTTTCCATGTATTTTTATAAGAAATCTATAATGTGTTTTATTGTTCCCTTTTCACAGGTGAGGAGATAATAAACATAAAAAGACTGAATGACATTTCTGATATAATTTGGCTGTGTCACCACTCAAATCTCAACTTTCATTGTATCTTCCAGAATTCCCATGTGTTGTGGGAGGGACACCAAGGGAGGTAGTTTAATCATGGGGGCCAGTCTTTGCTATTCTCATGATAGTAAATAAGTCTCATGAGATCTGATGAGTTCATCAAGGGTTTATGCTTTTGTTTTCTTCTCATTTTTCTCTTGCCACTGCTATGTAAGAAATGCCTTTCACCTCCCACCATAATTCTGCAGCCTCTTTAGCCATGTGGAACTGTAAATCTAATTAAACCTCTTTTCGCTTCCAGTTTCAGGTATTTATTTATCAGCAGCATGAAAATGAACTAATACAGTAAATTGGTACCAGTAGAGTGGGGCATTCTGGAAAAATACCCAAAACTATGAAAGCAATTTTGGAATTGGGTAACAAGCAGAGGTTGGAACAATTTGGAGGGCTCAGAAGAACACATGAAAACGTGGGAAAGTTTGGAACCTCCTAGAGGCTTGTTGACAAAAATACTGACAGTGATATGAACAATAAGGTTCAGACTGAGGCGGTCTCAGACAGAGATGAGGAACTTGTTGGGAACTGGAACAAAGGTAACTCTCATGATGTTTTAGCAGAGAAACTGGTGGCATTTTGCTCCTGCCCTAGAGATTTGGGAAATTTTGAAATTGAGAGAGGTGATTTACGGTGTCTTGTGGAAATAATTTCTAAGCAACAAAGCATTTAAACCGTGACTAGGGTGCTATTAGAAGCATTCTGTTTTATAAGGGAAACAGAGCATAAAAGTTGAGAAAATTTGCAGCCTGAGAATGCAGTAAAAAGGAAAGTTCCAGACAGGTGTGGTGGCTCACACCCGTCATTCCAGCACATTGGGAAGCCAAGGCAGGCAGATGACCTGAGGTCAGGAGTTCAGGATCAGCCTGGGAAACATGGAGATGCTCCGTCTGTACTGAAAATACAAAATTAGCCTGGTGTGGTGGTGGGCTTCTGTAATCCCAGCTACTTGGGAGGCTGAGGCAGGAGAACTGCTTGAACTTGGGAGGCAAAGTTTGTGAGTTGAGATTGCACCATTGCACTCCAGCCTGGCAATAAGAGCAAGACTCCGTCTCAGAAAAAAAAAAAAAAAAAAGGAAAAGAAAAACCATTTTTTTATGGGGAAATTCAAGCCAGCTGCATAAATTTTCATAAGTAGCAAGAAGGTGAATGCTAATCCCCAAGATTATGGGATAAACATCTCCAGGCCATTTCATAGACGTTCACAACAGCCCCTCTCTTCACAGGCCCAGGAGGAAAATGTGATTTTGTTGGCCAAGCCCAAGGTCCCCATGCTGTGTGCAGCCTAGGGATTTGGTGCCCTGTCTTCCAGTTTCTCCACCCATGGCAGACAGAGGCCAATGTAGACCTCAAGTTGTGGCTTCAGAGAGTGGAAGGGCCAAGGCTTGGCAGCTACCACTTGGTGCTGAGCCTGTGGGTGCACAGAAATAAAGAATTGGGGTTTGGAAACCTCTACGTAGATTTCAGAAGATGTATGGACATACCTGGATGCTCAGGCAAAATTTGTTACAGGGGCAGGCCCTCTGCAAGGGCAGTGCAGAAGGAAAATGTGGGGTTGAAGCCCCCAAACAGAGTCCCTACTGTGGCACTGCCTAATGGAGCTGTGAGAAGACAGCCACCATCCTCTGGATCCCAGAATGCTAGATCCACCAACATCTTGCATGATGCATCTGGAAAATCTGCAGTCACTCAACACCAATGCATGAAAGCAGTCAGGAGAAAGGGTGTACTCTGAAAAGCCACAAGATTGGAGCTTCCCATGACTATGGAAACCCGCCTTTTGAATCAGGGTGACCTAAGTGTGACACCTGGAGTCAAAAATTTTTATTGTGGAGCTTTAAAATTTGATTGTCTCACTGGATTTTGGATTTGAATGGGCTCTGTAACTTTTGTTTTGGCCAAATTTTCCCATTTGGAATGGCCGCATTTACTCAATACCTGTATCCACATTGCATCTAGAAAGTAATTAGTTTGCTTTTGATTTTACAGACTCATAGGCTGAAGAAACTTGCCTTGTCTCATATGAGACTTTGAACTGTGGACTTCTGGGTTAATGCTGAAATGAGTTAAGACTTTGGGGGACTGTTGGGAAAGCATGATTGGTTTTGAGATGTAAGGACATGAGATATGGAGGGGCCAGGGACTGAATGATATGATTCTATCAACTTGAATTGTATCTCCCAGAATTCTCACACGTTGTGAAAGAAACCCAAAAAAAGGTAATTGAATCATGGGCACCAGTCTTTCCTGTGCTATTCTCATGATAGTGAATAAGTCTCATGACATCTGATGGGTGTATTGGGTATTTCTTATCAGCAGCATGAAAACAAACTAATGCAACTTCTAAAGTCACCTCATTGTAAAAAGAAAATTTCAGGAGTAGACAACGTGCTTAACCACTGTGTATCTCAATCTTATAGACATAGATATATTTTAATATGTCACATATTTTTAATTTTGTGTATCTTGTCAGTTGTAAAATATGGTTGTAATTTTTTTTTTGAGACAGAGTCTTGTTGTTGCCCAGGTTGGAGTGCAGTTGGCATAATCTCAACTAACTGCAACCTCCACCCCTAGAATTCAAGCAATTCTCTTGTCTCAGGTTCCCAAGTAGCTGAGACTACAGGTGCCTGCCACAACATCAGGCTAATTTTTGAATTTTTAATAGAGATGGGGTTTCACCATATGGGTCAGGCCGGTCTCAAACTCCTGACCTGTTTATGGACTCTCCTTAGCATCCCAATGGGCTGAGATTACAGACATGAGCCACGACACCCAGCTGTATGGCTGTACTTTTCTAAAAGTTTTCATTGTGGCAATTTCTTATTATTTATTCATTATTATCCATTAATTATAAATTAGTCATTTAAATAAAAACATCAAATGAAGTCATTTTTGTGTTAAAATTATTAAATATATTAAAACAAAAATCAATTTCGAATAGGAAACCTGAAAGCAAAAACAATTATATACGAACTAATTTAAATAGCTGAATATTAAGCCTAGCAATGGTGTTAGAATATTCTTAAACTCAGAAGAAATGTAACAAACTATTAAATTCCGAAAACTACTGAAGTTTTTAATATTTTTCTAATGTGAAAAACTAAGGTTATTAAGTTACCTTTCTTTGACTGCTTCATCCTTAATTTCATAAAGAAAATAGTCTTGTCATAATGGACAAAGGCCAAATGTTTTCTGTTATCATCTAGCTATAATCTGTATCAAGTATATAATATGCTCTATTAGATAAAACACTACCAAAGAGGCCTAAATCTATTATTTTAAAAAATAATAAGATAATTCAACTAGCTTCATTCTTGTGCTTTCACATACATGAAGGTATTTTGGAAATACACCTACTAATATTGGAAATGTTATTCCTGACTCTTGCAGGAAGATAAAATAGCTAGCAGGTTAATTGCCAAATTATACTCAAGAACTTTTTACAAAACAGATTTTATGGCTTAATACATCACAAAGCTACAATAATGAACACTGAAAATTACATTATTTTAAATTAAGATTGGCTTATATTCTTTTTTTTTTTTTTGAACATTCCAAAACCATATTTAATAGAACTTTCTTCATGACACCTCTCGGAATGTAAACACAGCTTGGCATAGCGAAGTTCCATCTGATGGCTAAAGACTTGTATGACTGCGTAAGGCAGTTTCTTGACACCTACCCACCCCTAACAGATTTTCCTAAAACTCTGTGGAACAACCAAGGAGAAGGTGTATTCCTCCCTTTCCAGAGGTTCCTCTTCCTGGACGATTATTTCACAAGCACTGGCTCCTGAAAGCAGCAGCCTCCCCGTCAGCCATTTTGGCACAAGCAGTTACAGCTGCACGCTTTGGAACCTGTCCTGACTTGAGTCTGAGGTTTGGAAGGGCATGTCCGTCTACTTCCATTTCACAGAGGGTCAGTGGTGTCTAGTGGCCCTGCTGTCCAAGGTTCTATCCTTTGATCACAGCAACTGGTCTCAGTTTAATGACTTTCTTGCTGATTCCAGCATCATGGCAGGTATTCACCACATCTGTCTCATTCTTATAGGACTCAGGAGCCTCTTCCATAACCAGTTTGGGTGAAGCAACACGGATTGCAATTCCCATATCTGTCAATTTGTCTAAGACATCCTGGAAATCTAAATTAGGTCGAGATTTTGCTCGGCACAATGCACGGCCCGCTCCATGACAGGTTGTTCCAAAGGTCTCAGTCATGCCCTGTTCAGTGCCAGTAAGAACATAACTACAGGTTCCCATGGTGCCACCGACGAGCACTGGTTGTCCAGTGAGTTGGTAATCAACAGCAATGAGTGGATGGTGAGGTGGGAATGTGCGGGTGGATCCCTTCCTGTGTACCAACAGTGTCCGTTCCTTTCCATCCACCACATGCTGCTCCACTTTGGCAATGTTGTGCGAAACATCATAGATCACGTGGAGGTCCAAGTCATCAGGGGTTGTGTTGAAGACCTTGGCAAAAGCCTGCCGGGTTAAGAAGGTCATGGAAAAGCGGTTGACCCAGGCATAGTTCCCAGCTGCTGCCATTCCCTTCAGGTAGTCTTGACCCTCTGGGGAAGCGATTTGAGCACAGGCCAACTGCCGATCATTGACTATAATCTTGTCTCTCTTCATGGCCTTCTCCATAGCTACCAAAGCATCTGTGGCTACTTGGTGGCCCAGGCCTCTGCTTCCACTGTGGATCATCACACATGCCTGTCCCTTATGGTCGATGCCCATTTTCTTAGCAGCGTACTCATTGAAAATCTCATCCGCAACCTGGATTTCTGCATAATGGTTGCCTGCTTCCAGGGTCCCCAACTGAGGAAGGCCTCTTTTCTTAGCCCTTGGAGAGACCTTATTGGGGTCAGCTTGCAGCCTCCTTCCATACTCCTCACAGTGCTCCTTGTCTTCAGCCCAGGCATACCCTTCTCTTAAGGACCAGTCCACCCCCATCTCCAAGGCCTCCTCCAAGTCTTTGGCATTCATTGGGATGACACCTTTTGATCCTACCCCAACAGGAATGTGGTCAAACATAGCTTGGGAAAGTTGCTCCTTCATAGGCTGGACATCACTTTCATCTAAATTGGTTCTTAGCAAGCAGACACCACAGTTGATGTCAAACCCGACACCACCTGGGGATACCACTGCTTCAGGGTCATTCATATCAAAGGCTGCCATATTTCCAATGGCAAACCCATATCCTGAATGGACATCAGGAATCCCAATAGATCGATGAACAATTCCAGGCAGGGCTGCCACATTGCCAATCTGTTTCATGGCTGGCAGGAAGCCACCAACACCACCACCTCGACAGGCATTCCTTAATTCCTCAAACATCAGTTTTTCTCCAGAGCATCATTCACATAGAAAACGCCTTCAACCTGCATGTTGGGCACGAAGCCCTTCTTGATCCTCCAGCAGTTTTTATTGATTTTTTCCAAGAACTGCAGCTCATCATTATAGTTGCGACTCATGGCAGCGACAACGGTAGCTAAACGTGCTCCACTTTGAAGAGCTGCCGCCGCATTGTCCAGCTTCCCAGAGCTCCGCTTTCCGGCTTATATTCTTGATATCATATTCTCTCCACAATTTCAGCCCATGAGTAAGTAATTATTTCTCACCTCCTGCATGGCTTTGGTATTAATCAGTTTCCAGAAGAGTTTCTTTTCCAGACAAGGGTACAAATGACAACAAATTTAATTTAAAGATGGGATTGGATTTTATTTGTGAGTGCAGAATTTTATGGATTCTATTTAGAGGCTCAAACAACACTGATTCACTTGATTTAGCTTCAAATGAGTAATGAAGTCTAGCTTAGCAGGTTTTTGTTGTCAATATTCTTTGTCTAAGATTCCACAGCTCTTTCTGGATATTAACACATTATTATGTGTGCAGTTTCTTTAATTTTGGTCCAAAGAAAGCAGAGATACATCCATTTGTTTCTATCCTAAACAATCTCTGCAGCTCAACCCCACTGACCACAAAGCCTACTCCCTGTCCTCAACTCAGGTCTAGGGTGAAGATCTGCCAAGGACAGTCTCCCATACAGAGCATTTTCACAAGCTCCATTTCATAAAATGACAGTTAGATAGATTTGGAAGAAGACTGAAAAGGATCCTGAGTGAGTGCAAGCCCATGTGTCAGATAGAAGACTGCAGAGTCAGAGGTTAGTGAGTACTAAACACATCTGCAGTAAGGAAACAGAGCAATCAACTGAGAATGACTATCACCTGGGTTAATGGCACTATTTTTGACTTCTCTTTCTTTTCTCTTTTTCTCCAGACTTGTTTCTTAGGTAAGATCAGTACTGAAAAGTCACTTCACAGTGTGTAGTATGACAACTAGAGCTTCACATACACCTTTTTCTTTGGTGTCACAATTCTGTAATTAGGAAGTAACTGACATGTTGAAAAAAAAAAAAGGTTCTATGCTGACCACTGGAAGAGAAAAAAATTCAGACTAAAACCTCTTGTTTGAAGGCCAGCTGCAGTGGCTCATGCCTGTATCCCAGCACTTTGGGAGGCCAAGGCAGGTGGAATACCTGAGCTCAAGAGTTTGAGACCAGCCTGACCAACATGATGAGACCCCTTCTCTACTAAAAGTACAAAAATTAACCAGGTGCAGTGGCATGTGCCTACAATACTAGCTGCTCAGGAGGCTGATGGGAATCACTTGTGCCCCAGAGGCAGATGTTGTAGTTTGCCAAGACTGCCTGATTGCACTTCAGAGTGAGAACTTTGTCAAACAAACAAACAAAACCACCAAAAACAAACAAACAAAAACCCCACAAAAAAGTGAGATATTTCTACCCTTTCCCCCAAATTACTATCTCATTTTAGTGAAGACCATACATTACACGAGAGCCAGGGGCATGTGTCTGGACTTATCCTCCCCTTCAAGTCACAGATCACTCAGTCTCTGCTTGTCTCTGGTGAGCACAGGGTCACCAAGGGAGACCTAGGTCACCAGGGTCACACAGCTTTTTCTTTCTTTTTTTTTTCAATTGCATTTTAGGTTTTGGGGTACATGTGAAGAACATGCAAGATTGTTGCATAGGTACACATATTGCAGCGTGATTTGCTGCCTTCCTCCCCTTCACCTATATCTGGCATTTCTCCCCATGCTATCTCTCCCCACCTCCCCACCCCATGCTGTCCCTCCCCTATTTCCCTCCAACAGACCCAGCTTTTTCTTTCTCCTGGTCCTGAGCTTCCAAGTCTCCCTTCCATTTCTGAACCCTAACCCCCAAACTGCACTCTGCCTCCTCTGAGATCTCTTCCCAGAGCCAGTGTTCTCTTCTCATTGCAGAGATGTCTCTCTTCTGTGCTGAGTTTAAAGCCTGGGCTCTCCTATCCTCAACTGCCTTGTGGCTTTGTAAGTGTGTGTTGGGGAAGGCAGGGATGAGAAAACAGACCAGTAGAGTCATCAGCACTGGCTCAAGGTCCCAGACAATATTTTATACTGTTCACCAGCAGAGACTTCTCTGTGATTCTAATCACATTAATTTCAAGCATTTTTTTTTGTTTGCAAAATCACATTGAATTCCCCAAATTATAAAATTGAAAAGATGTAATAATTGACCATTGGAAACATGAAAGAGGGTTGGCTATAAAATGAAATCATGACAATCATTATAAACAGATGGTTTTGATGAAAGAAACTTCCATATCCAGCTAGCACCTTCTTCAATATCTGCTAAGAAAGAGCAAATGAAACTTGAAGAGAACATAGACTTAAAAATTTCACCTTACAGTGCGTTAATTTCCTGAACCACATGGGAAAGAGAAGAAGTTGTTGTGTATTAGACTAACTAGTTTTACTGAATGTTGTCTGTTAATTTAAAAATTAATATTTTTCCAAGGGCATATTTAAATTCTGAAAATTATTCACGAAACACCAAAGAATATTTTTAGTGCATAAGAAGATTTTTAAAAACATTGACACCTTAACTAAAGATGACACAAATTTAAAAGAAAAAGTAACTAGAAAATAAAAGAAGCATCTGACAAGTATGTGATGCACGGTCTGTTGTGCCAACTGCTCCTGTTTATTGAGAGTCCCCTCCTCTATTTTGCCTCCTCCATATCATTGCTGATTCCTCTTTTTCTCTATTTTAATTTCGCTATTCCATTCTCAGGTCATCGTTTCTCATTCTTTTTGTGTCTTTTTATGTCCAGTCTCACCCACCCCACTTTCGTTCTTTATTTTACCTTCTCTAGTTCTCCTCAGTTCTTTATTTTTTAGACAGAGTCTTTCCTGGTTAAGCCACTGCACCTGGCTCTCCTAACTCTTCTTTACTCACTGTTTCTCTGGTTTTCCCTCTTTGCAGCTGTCTTCTTCTCATCCTTCTCACCTTAATATTCACAGAGATAGAATAGTCTGGTCCCTGTCCAGGAATGGCACATGTGAGATATTTAAACACACCCTGACAGGCACAGTCTGTGGAGTGTAATTGAGGACAAAAGAAGATGAGATGTCATAGGACAGAACAGTCACATTCCACAGCCCAGGCTCAGGTGCCTACTTGGGCAGTGACTGAGAAAGTGTGTCCTGGAAAGCAGCACTGCATGGCCTCAGGGAACTCTCAGGGGAGAGCAGAGATCTCTCTAACTTTACAGTATATTTCTGTAATTTTACATCTAACTTTCATTTTCTAAATTTCTATATGTCTTGTGTGATGTGTGAAGAATGAGGTTTATAAAATGTGTACTTCTTAGGAGACACATAGATTCACCTTTTGCAATAACTTTTTTTTTCTTATTTTCAAAAATAGAATAGATAAATCAGAAATAAAGTCAAATACAAGCAGTAAATTTTCAACAAAGCAGACAAAAACATACACTAAAAAAACCCACTTTATTCAATAAATGATGCTAAAAAATTGTTTAGCCACATGTAGAATAATAAAACTGAACTCCTTTTCCTTACCATATAGAAAAATTAACTCAAGATGGATTAAAGACTTAAATCTAAGCCCTAAAACTACGAAAATTCTTAGAAAAAGAATAGAGAACCTTAGAAAAAAATCTTAGAAAGACTTAGAAAAAGTCTTCTGGATATTGGCCTAGGCAAAATAATTAGTACTAAGAAAGCAATAGCAAATGGAACAAAAACAGAAATAAATAAATGGGACCTAATTAAACTAAAAGTCTTCTGCACAATGAAAGAAATGATCAACAGAGTAAATGGACAAACAACAGAATGGGGGAAAGTATTTGCAAGCCATGTATCCAACAAAAAACTAATGTCCAGAATCTATAAGGACCTCATATAAATCAGCAAGAAAAGAACAAACAATTCTGCTAAAAAGTGAGCAAAGGACGTGCACGGATATTTATCAGAAGAAGATATACAAACAGCCAACAAATCTATGAAAAGTATTCAACATCACTAATTATTAGGAAATGAAATACCACCTTAAGAAAACCACAATGAAATAGCACCTTATTCCCTACAGAATGGTCGATATTAAAAAGTCAAAAAACAACAAATGTTTTCATGGATTTGGTGAAAGGGGAATGATTATACACTGCTAGGGGAAAGGTAAATTACTACAACCACTGTGGAAAACAGTATGAAGATTCCCTAAGAACTAAAAGCAGATCTACTATTCAATCCACCAGTCACAATTCTGGGAACCCACCCAAAGAAAGAAAAGTCAATATAAAAGTGACACCTGCATGCATATGTTTATTGCAGTACAATTCACACTTGCAAAGGTATTGAATTAATGAAAATTCCCATCAACTGATGAGTGAATAAAAAATGTGGTATATGTATATATCATGGAATACTACTTAACCATGAAAAGAAAAGAAATGATGTATTTTGTAGGACCTTGGCTAAAGCTAGGGTCATTATCCTAAGTATAGTAACTGAGGAATGGAAAACCAAATACCACATGTTCTCACTTTTAAGAGGGAGCTAAGCTTTTGTATGCAAAGGCATACAAAGAGGTTTAGTGGACATCGGAAACTCAGAATGGGGAGGCTGAGGGGAGTAAGTAATAAAACATTACCTATTGGGTACAATGAACATTATTCAGGTGGCAGTTACAATAAAAACCCAGGCTTCATCACTATACACTTTATTTGTGTAATTGAAAATTATTTGTACCCCTAGAGCTTTTGAAACAAAATAAAAAATAAAAAAATTAGGAATACTATAGTTACACACAAGTTAATAAGAAAAAAATTATAAAAAAGAAAAATAAAAAAATAAATTAAATGTGTACTTTTTAAAAGATATCAACTTTTTAAATAATAATTTTAAAATTATATCTAGAGACATTTGCTAGATATGTCCATGTATATGAACATTAAAGAAGAGTAAAAATTTTCCATTGCCTCTTCTATAGCCTTACTACATTTTTGGTATGCAATAAATTAATATTTCCTTTTCTATTTCCTGTGAAAATTATGGAGTGATTTTGCACAGATTTCAACTATGTGTGCTATAGACATTTCTCAAAGATTATTTTCAAAGGCATTCTTTTGATTTTTTCTAACGATGGTATTTTATATTAAATATATGGGATCAAAAAGATTTAAGTTTTAAAATAAATTTTACTTGGAGAAGGGAGAAAACAATGTTAATTTTCACATAGAAGAGGGAACGGGAGGACCTCCTACTTTTCCCCAGACATCCAGGGCTGAATTCCCTGTTCCTGAGCTCAGATGACCTTCTGGGAAGTAAAAACAGATGAAGCCAGTACTCTTCACCATTTGTGGGGCAAAGGGTTAATGTATGAACGTCGTTGTTTTTCTGTAGACCATTTGGTCTTTACCTAAGAGTTAAGTGATGTGTCTCTGCCTATGTGAACTATCAACCTCTAACAATCTTCTCCATCAAACCTGCATTCAGGTTTGCACATTGTGTATGCTTGTGGGCTCTTCAAATAGACTGAAATAGTCTCCCTTGGGATTGGGCCCACTTGTGATATGGATTTATTGGAGGCTTCACAGGTCTCAGAGAAGCTGTGCCCAGAAGGTGCATGTCTGAGCAGATGAAAGTCTTTTCACCACCATTCACCATCTTTGGTTCTTGACTGGGAATTAGATCTGATAAGAGTGAAAACAAGTGACAGAAAATATAAGTATGGTCTCTTCAGTTTAGATACTATTAGAAGGAAAAAATAATTTTTAGGTATTCATTAGAAAAAAAATTCCCTTTCTGAAGAATAAATGACCTTTTTAGGAGAAACTGTAGCCCTAATGAGCACAATGGTTGTAGAATGAAGTTTTCTGAGGCCCCGACAGATGCCCTGATGAGAAGGTGGTCCCACTGAGGTCAACAGCAGTGACAAGACATTTTCAAAACACGGCTAGTAGGTGGCTGAATCCCCACTGTGCTATGGAGAGTTGAAGCACTCACACTTTGGGCAGCAGGTATGGGACCTATTGAGAAGAGGTCATATATTGGTAGTTACACAGGAAGGTAGAGCTGTAGAAAGAGCCACTGCCATGGAAGATAGACCCCAGGAGATTCTCCAGCTTCTCCAACATGCTACCCTGATGCTCACCACCTGCAGATCTCAGCCAAATTCATGTGTGACTCATTTTAGCTGGAGGGATGGTTACAAAAATATATATCCCAACAAAATGAAAGAATATTTGTGGTTGTAATTATGAAGTAAAGATGGCATATGGTATAGAGAATTCTCTGAGATATTCTCATAAATATGTGAAAGCTAATTTTGCATGTGGCCAAGACTGGAGTTGCAGATTGTAGTCAGAGAAGTGGAGGAGGCCCAGATTTTTGGAAATGGGACTGGGATCACTGAAGAGGAAAAGTCCTAGCAGGGACTTAGGGGAGTCATCAATGTGGCATCTGGACAGGAGGACTTTCCAGGCCATTTATAGGTCCTGGTTCTGATAACACCTGTGAATCCACACTCGCCTTAAGTGAGGTAGCACTGGCTCTTGTTGACAGCAGGCACACCTGCCTCTCACCTTCAGAGATGAGGGGGGTAACACCATTAACCAGCTCTTTGCCAATCTCCTGTGGAAAGCTCTGCTAAGATCATAACCATGACATTTTGTTTATCCATTTATGTGCCGATGGACACTGATATTGTTTCCAAATCCTGGCTATTGTAAACAGCACTGCAGCAAACACGGGAGTACAGACATCTCTTCAATACACCGATTTCCTTTCTTTTGGGTATATACCTAGCAGTGGAATTGCTGGATCATACAGTAGCTTAATTTTAGTTTTGTTTTTTTTGTTTTTTGTTTTTTTTTTTTTTTAAGGAAACTCCAAATTGTTCTTTATATCAATTGCACTAATTAATTTAAATTCCCACCAACAGTATATAAAAGTTCCTTTTTCTCCACATCCTTGTCAGCGTTTCTTATTGCCTGTCATTAAAATATAAGCCATTTTAACTGGGGTGAGATAATATCTCATTGTAGTTTGGTTTACATTTATTTTTATTTTTTATTTTTATTTTTATTTTTTTAACTGCATTTTAGGTTTTGGGGTACATGTGAAGAACATGCAAGATTGTTGCATAGGTACACACATGGCAGTGTGATTTGCTGCCGTACACCCCTTCACCTGTATCTGGCATTTCTCCCCATGCTATCTCTCCCCAACTCCCCACCCCCACTGTCCCTCCACTATTTCCCCCCAATAGACCCCAGTGTGTGATGCTCCCCTCACTGTGTCCATGTGTTCTCATTTTTCAATACTCACCTATGAGTGAGAACATGCGGTGTTTCATTTTCTGTTCTTTTGTCAGTTTGCTGGGAATGACGGTTTCCAGGTTCATCCATGACCCTACAAAGAACATGAACTCATTGTTTTTTATGGCTGCATAATATTCCATGGTGTATATGTATATACATTTTCCCTGTCCAGTCCATCATCAATGGGCATTTGGGTTGGTTCCAGGTCTTTGCTATTGTAAACTGTGCTGCAATGAACATTTGTGTGCATGTGTCCTTATAGTAGAACAATTTATAATCCTTTGGATATACACCCAGTAATGAGATTGCTGGGTCAAATGGAATTTCTATTTCGAGGTCCTTGAGGAATCGCCACACTATCTTACACAATGGTTGAACTAATTTATAATCCACCAACAGTGTAAAAGTGTTCCTATTTCTCCACATCTTCTCCAGCATCTGTTGTCTCCAGATTTTTTAATGATCACCATTCTAACTGGTGTGAGATGGTATCTCAATGTAGTTTTGATTTGCTTTTCTCTAATAACCAGTGATGATGAGCATTTTTTCATGTTTCTTGGCCTCAGTATGTCTTCTTTTGTAGTGTCTGTTCATATCCTTTGCCCACTTTTGAATGGGCTTGTTTTTTTTTTTTCTTGTAAATCTGTTTTAGTTTTTTGTAGATTCTGGATATCAGCCCCTTGTCAGATGGGTAGACTGCAAACATTTTTTCCCATTCTGTTGGTTGCTGATTCACTCTAATGACTGTTTCTTTTGTCGTGCAGAAGCTGTGGAGTTGGATTAGGTCCGATTTGTCTATTTTGGCTTTTGTTGCCAATGCTTTTGGTGTTTTGGTCATGAAGTCCTTGCCTATGCCTATGTCCTGAATGGGTTTTTTTTTTTTTTTTTTGAGACGGAGTTTCGCTCTTGTTACCCAGGCTGGAGTGCAATGGCGCGATCTCGGCTCACCGCAACCTCCGCCTCCTGGGTTCAAGCAATTCTCCTGCCTCAGCCTCCTGAGTAGCTGGGATTACAGGCAAGCGCCACCATGCCCAGCTACTTCTTTGTGTTTTCAGTAAAGACGGGGTTTCACCATGTTGACCAGGATGGTCTCGATCTCGACCTCGTGATCCACCTGCCTCGGCCTCCCAAAGTGCTGGGATTACAGGCTTGAGCCACCGCACCCGGCCTGAATGGTTTTGCCTAGATTTTCTTCTAGGGTTTTTATGGTGTTAGGTCTTATGTTTAAGTCTTTAATCCATCCAGAGTTAATTTTAGTGTAAGATGTCAGGAAGGCTTTAGATTTCTTTCCAGTTCAATCTTGGTAGGTTTCATTTATCTCAGAATTTTTCCATTTTTTTTCTAGATTTTTCAATTTATTGACATATAGTTGTTCATAGTAACCACTAATGATCCCTTAATTTATGAATTATCAGTTGTAATGTTTATAATTCTGATTTTATTTATTCAGATTATTTCTATTTTTTTGGTTTGTGTGGCTTAATGTTTGTCAACTTTTTTGACTTTTACAAAACCAACTTTGTGTTTTATTGATTTTGTGTATTATTTTCTTCATTTCAACTTCATTTATTTCTGCTCAGCTCTTTATATTTTTCAAAAATTATTTTGGTGTTTGGTTTGCTCTTATCTTTCTAGTTCTTTAAGATTCATCATTATATTTTTAATTTGGAGTTTTTCCTATTTGGGGGTTGTAGGTACTTATAGCTAGCTACACTTTCCTCTTAGTATTGCTTTTGCTGTATTTTATAGGTTTGGGCATGGTGGTTTTTTTTTTTTTTTTTTTTTAGATGGAGTTTCGCTCTTGTTACCCAGGCTGGAGTGCAATGGTGCGATCTTGGCTCACCGCAACCTCCACCTCCTGGGTTCAGGCAATTCTCCTGCCTCAGCCTCCTGAGTAGCTGGGATTACAGGCACACGCCACCATGCCCAGCTAATTTTTAGTATTTTTAGTAGAGACGGGGTTTCACCATGTTGACCAGGATGGTCTCGATCTCTTGACCTCGTGATCCACCCTCCTCGGCCTCCCAAAGTGCTGGGATTACAGGCTTGAGCCACCGCGCCCGGTGGGCATGGTGTGTTTTCACTACCATTTGTTTCAAGTGATTTTTAAATTTTCTCATTACTTTCTTCACTGATCCACTGGTCATTGAGGAGCATATTGTTTATTTTCTAGGTATTTGTATACTTTAATGAGTTCCTTTTTTTACTAATTTCTAGTTTTATTCTATTATGAACAAAGAAAATGCTTGATATTATTGCAAATTTTTGAATGCTTCAAGACTTGTTTTGTTGACTAACATATAATCTATCTTTGAGAATAATTCATGTGCTGAGGAAAATAATGTGCATTCTGAAATTCTTGGCTATAATGTTCTGTAAATATCTATTAGGTCCATTTGGTTTATACTACAGATTAAGGCTAATATTTCTTTGCTTATTTTCTGTCTGGAAGATCTGTCCACTGTCACAAGTGGAGTGTTGAGGTCTCCAACTTTTATTTTATTGAGGACTATTATTTTCCTTAGCGCTAATAATGTTTTCTTTATATATATGGATGATTATTTATACATGATTTATATAAATAAATTATATATATATATATTTGGGTGCATATATATTTAAAATCATATCTTTTGCTGAATTGACCCCTTTATAATTTGTTTCATTATTTTATTTTAAGTAGTGGGAATATGCACAGAACTTGTAAGATTGTTACATAGGTACACACATGCCATGGTGGTTTGCTGTCTCCATCCACCTGTCACCTACATTAGGTATTTCTCCTAATGTCATCCCTCCCCAGTCTCACTACCCCCTGCTATCCCTCCCCAATCCCTCACCCTCCAACAGACCCCAATGTGTGATGTTCCCCTCTCTGTGTCCATGTGTTCTCATTATTCAACACACACTTATGAGTGAGAACATGCAGTGTTTGGTCTTTCTATTCTTGCGTCGGTTTCCTGAGAATGATGGTTTCCAGATTCATCTATGTCCCTGCAAAAGACATGAACTATTCCCTTTTTATTGCTGCATAGTATTCCATTGTGCATATGTGCCACATTTTCCTTGTCCAGTCTATCATCGATGGGCATTGGGTTGGTTCCAGGTCTTTGCTATTGTAAACAGTGCTGCAATGAACATATGTGTCCATGTGTCTTTATAATAGAACAATTAATAATCCTTTGGGTTGGTTGGTAATTCCCAAAGGAATTGCTGGGTCAAATGGTATTTCTATTTCTAGATACTAGAGGAATTGCCACACTGTCCTCCACAATGGTTGAACTAATTTACACTCCCACTAACAGTGTAAAAGTATTCCTATTTCTCCACATACTCTCCAACATGTGTTGTCTCCAGATTTTTTAAAATGATTGCCATTCTAACTGGCATGAGATGGTATCTTAATGTGGTTTAGATTTCATTTCTCTAATGACCAGTGATGATGAGTATTTTTTCATATGTTTCTCGACCACATAAATGTCTTCTTTTGAAAAGTGTCAATTCATATCTTTTGCCCACTTTTTGATGGGGTTGTTTTTTTCTTGTAAATTTGTTTTAGTTACTTGTAGATTCTGGATATTTTCCCTTTGTCAGATGGGTAGATTGAAAAAATTTTTTACCATTCTGTTGGTTGACAGTTCACTCTAATGATTGTTTCTTTTGCTGTGCAGAAGCTCTTAAGTTTAATTAGATCCCATTTGTCAATTTTGGCTTTTGTTGCCATTGCTTTTAGTGTTTTAGTCATGAAGTCCTTGCCTAGGCCTAGATCCTGAATGGTATTGTCTAGGTTTTCTCTAGGGTTTTTACGGTGTTAGGTCTTACGTTTAAACTTTTAATCAATCTGAAGTTAATTTTTGTATAAGGTGTAAGCAAGGGATCCAGTTTCAGCTTTCTACACATGGCTAGCCAGTTTTCTCAGCACCATTTTTTAAACAGGGAATCCTTTCCTCATTGCTTGTTTTTATCAGGTTTGTCAAAGATCACATTGTTGTAGGTGTGTGACATTACTTTTGAGGCCTCTGTTCTGTTCCATTGGTCTATATCTCTGTTTTGGTACCCATACCATGCTGTTTTGATTACTGTAGCCTTGTAGTATAGTTTGAAGTCATGTAGCATGATGCCTTCAGCTTTGTTCTTTTTGCTTACAATTGTCTTGGCTATGTGGGCTCTTTTTTGGTTCCATATAAAGTTTAGTTTTTTTTTTTTTTTTCCCAGTTCTGTGAAGAAGTTCAATGGTAGCTTGATGGGGAGAGCATTGAATCTATAAATTACTTTGGGCAGTATGGCCATTTTCATGATACTGATTCTTCCTAACGATGAGCATGGAATGTTTTTCCATCTGTTTGTGCCCTCTCTTACTTCGTTGAGCAGTGGTTTGTAGTTTTCCTTGAAGAGGTCCTTCACGTCCTTCCTTAGTTCATGTCCTTCATGTATTCATGTATTGACTTCCTTCACCTCCTTCATGTATTCCTAGGTATTTTATTCTCTTTGTAGCAATTGTGCATGGGAGTTCTCTCATGATTTGGCTCTTTGTCTGTCATTGGCATATAGGAATGCTTGTGATTTTTGCACATTGATTTTGTATTCTGAGACTTTGTGGAAATTGTTTACCATCTTAAGGAGATTTTGGGCTGAGATGATGGGCTCTTGTACATATACAACCATGTAATCTGCACATAGAGACAACTTGACTTCTGCTTTTCCTAATTGAATACCATTTATTTCTTTGTCTTGCCTGATTGCTCTGGCTAGAACTTCCAATACTATGTTGACTAGAAATGGTGAGAGAGGGCACCCTTGTCTAAAGCCAGTTTTCAAAGGAAATGCTTCCAGTTTTTGTCCATTCAATATGAAATTGGCTGTGCATTTGTCATAAATAGCTTTTATTATTTTGAGATATGGTCAATCAATACCTAGTTTGTTAAGAGTTTTTAGCATAAAGTGCTGTTGAATTTTGTCAAAGGCCTTCTCTGCATCTATTGAGATGATCATGTGCTTTTGTCTTTGGTTCTGTTCATGTGATGGATTACATTTATAGATCTGTGCATGTGCGAGACTTGCATCCACAGGATGAAGTCTACTTGATTGTGATGGATAAGCTTTTTGATGTGCTGTTGCAATTGGTTTGCCAGTATTTTATTGAACATTTTTGCATCAAGGTTCATCATGGATATTGGCCTGAAGTTTTCTTTTCTTGTTGAGTGTCTGCTGGGTTTTGGTATCAGGTTGATGTTGGTCTTATAAAATGATTTGGGAAGGATTCCCTCTTTTTGGACTGTTTGGAATAGTTTCAGAAGGAGTGGTACCAGTTCCTCTTTGTTCATCTGGTAGAATTAGACTGTGAATCCATCTGGACCTGGATTTTTTTTGGCTGGCAGGTTATTAATTACTGCCTCAACTTCAGACCTTGTTATTGGTCTGTCAGGGTTTCAACTTCTTCCTGGTTTAGTCTTGGGAGGGTGTAACCATTTCTTCTAGATTTACTGGTTTATGTGCATAGAGTTGTTTGTAGTTTGTATTTCTGTGGAACTGGTGCTATCCCCTTTATCATTTTTTATTGCATCTATTTGATTCTTCTCTCTTTTCTTTTTTATTAATCTGGCTAGCATTTATCTATTTTCTTGATCTTTTCATAAACCCAGCTCTTGGATTTATTGATTTCTTGAAGGGTGTTTTATGTGACTGTCTCCTTCAGTTCTTCTCTGATCTTAGTTATTTCTTGCCTTCTTATAGCTTTTGATTTTTTTTTTTATCTTGCTCCTCTAACTCTTTTAATTGTGATGATAGGGTGTTGCTTTTAGATCTTTCCTCAATTCCCATGTGGGCATTTAGTGCTATAAATTTCCCTCTAGACACTACTTTAAATGTGTCCCAGAGATTCTGGTACATTGTGTCTTCATTCTCATTGGTTTTGAAGAACATCTTTATTTCTGTCTTCATTTCATTATTTATCCAGTAGTCATTCAGGAGCAGGTTGTTCAGTTTCCATGTTGTTGTGTGGTTTTGAGTTTTCTTATTCCTGAGTTCTAATTTGATTGCACTGTAGTCTGAGAGACCATTTGTCATGATATCTGTTCTTTTGCATTTGTTGAGGTTGATTTACTCCCAATTATGTGGTCAATTTTAGAGTGAGTGTGATGTGGTGCTGAGAAGAATGCATACTCTGTGTTCAAGTAATCCAAAGTTTCCTCCCTTCATGGGTCCAAAATTTGAAGACTGATTGTTGTAATTGCCAAAATCATTGTAGCTTCTGAGTTCAAGTCCTGGATATTCTTCTAAATTTTCTGATTCATTGATATGTCTAATATTGACAGTGGAGTCTTAAAGTCTCCCACTATTACTGTGTGGGAGTCTAAGTCTCTTTGTAAGTCGTTAAGAACTTGCTTTAGCCTTTCTGCCCGTGGATGCCGCTGAAGAAACATCGTTAAAGTCTCTCTTCTCCCTGCGATCATGTCTAAGTCAGAGTCTCCTAAAGAGCCGGAGCAGCTGAGGAAGCTCTTCACTGGAGGGTTGAGCTTTGAAACAACCGATGAGAGCCTGAGGAGCCATTTTGAGCAATGGGGAACGCTCACAGACTGTGTGGTAATGAGAGATCCAAACACCAAGCGCTCCAGGGGCTTTGGGTTCGTCACGTATGCAACTGTGGAGGAGGTGGATGCAGCCATGAATGCAAGGCCACACAAAGTGGATGGAAGAGTTGTGGAACCAAAGAGAGCTGTCACAAGAGAAGATTCTCAAAGACCAGGTGCCCACTTAACTGTGAAAAAAATACTCGTTGGTGGCATTAAAGAAGACACTGAAGAACATCACCTAAGAGATTATTTTGAACAGTATGGAAAAATTGAAGTGATTGAAATCATGACTGACAGAGGCAGTGGCAAGAAAAGGGGCTTTGCCTTTGTAACCTTTGATGACCATGACTCCGTGGATAAGATTGTCATTCAGAAATACCATACAGTGAATGGACACAACTGTGAAGTTAGGAAAGCTCTGTCAAAGCAAGAGATGGCTAGTGCTTCATCCAGCCAAAGAGGTCGAAGTGGTTCTGGAAACTTTGGTGGTGGTCGTGGAGGTGGTTTCGGTGGGAATGACAACTTTGGTCGTGGAGGAAACTTCAGTGTTCGTGGTGGCTTTGGTGGTAGCCGTGGTGGTGGTGGATATGGTGGCAGTGGGGATGGCTATAACGGATTTGGTAATGATGGAGGCAATTTTGGAGGTGGTGGAAGCTACAATGATTTTGGCAATTACAACAATCAGTCTTCAAGTTTTGGACCCATGAAGGGAGGAAACTTTGGAGGCAGAAGCTCTGGCCCCTATGGTGGTGGCGGCCAATACTTTGCCAAACCACGAAACCAAGGTGGCTATGGTGGTTCCAGTAGCAGCAGTAGCTATGGCAGTGGCAGAAGATTTTAATTAGGAAACAAAGCTTAGCAGGAGAGGAGAGCCAGAGAAGTGACAGGGAAGCTACAGATTACAATAGATTTGTGAACTCAGCCAAGCACAGTGGTGGCAGGGTCTAGCTGCTACAAAGAAGACATGATTTAGACAAATACTCATGTGTATGGGCAAAAAACTCGAGGACTGTATTTGTGACTAATTGTATAACAGGTTATTTTAGTTTCTGTTCTGTGGAAAGTGTAAAGCATTCCAACAAAGGGTTTTAATGTAGTTTTTTTTCTTTTTCTTTATCTTTTTTCTTTTCTTTTTTTTTTTTTTTTTTGCATCCATGCTGTTGATTGCTAAATGTAATAGTCTGATCGTGATGCTGAATAAATGTCTTTAAAAAAAAAAAAAGAACTTGCTTTATGTATCTGGGTGCTCCTGTATTAGGTGCATATATGTTTAGAATAGTTAGCTCTTCTTGTTGCATTGATCCTTTTACTATTAGGTAATGCCCTTGTTTGTGTCTTTTGATCTTTGTTGGTTTAAAGTCCATTTTATCAGAGACTAGGATTGCAAACCTTGCTTGTTTTTGCTCTCCATTTACTTGATAAATTTTCCTCTATCCCTTTCTTTTGAGTCTATGTGTTTGTTTGCACATGAGATGGGTCTCCTGAATAGAACACACCGATGGGTCTTGACTTTTCAATTAGCCAGTCTATGTCTTTTGATTGCGGAATGTAGCCCGTTTACATTTAAGGTTAATATTGTTATGTGTGAACTTGATCCTGCTATTTTTTGATACTAGCTGGTTGTTTCACCCATTAGTTGACTCAGTTTCTTCATTATATCAATGGTCTTTACCATTTGCTACATTTTTGCAGTGGCTGGTACTGGTTGTTCCTTTCCATGGTTAGTGCTTCCTTCAGGAACTCTTGTAAGGCAGGTCTCATGGTGATGCAATCTCTCAGCAATTGCTTGTCTATAAAGTATTTTATTTCTCCTTCACCTATGAAGCTTAGTTTGGCTGGATATAAAATTCTGGGTTGAACATTCTTTTCTTTATGGACGTTGAATATTGGCCCCCACTCTCTTCTGGCTTGTAGGATTTCTGCCAAAATATCCACTGTGAGTTTGATGGGCTTCCTTTGTGGATAACCCGATCTTTCTCTCTGGCTGCACATAGCATCTTTTTCTTCATTTCAACCCTAGTGAGTCTGATGATTATGTGCCTTGGGGTTGCTCTTCTTGAGGAATATCTTTGTGGTGTTCTCTGTATTTCCTGGATTTAAATGCTGGCCTGCCTTTCTAGGTTGGGGAAGTTCTCCTGGATAATATTCTGAAGACTGTTTTCCAGCTTGGATTCATTCTCCCCATCACATTTAGGTACACTAATCAAACATAGATTAGTTTTTTTCACATAATCTCAGATTTTTTGGAGCCTTTGTTTATTTCTTTTCATTTTTTTTTCTCTAATCTTGCCTTCTAATTTTATTTTGTCGATTTGATCTTCAATCTCTGATATTATTTCTTCTGCTTGTTCAATTTGGCTATTGAAACTTGTGTATGCTTCATGAAGTTCTTGTGCTTTGTTTTTCAGCTCCATCAAGTTGCTTATGTTCTTCTCTAAGCTAGTTATTCTAGCTAGCATTTCATTGAATCTTTCTTCAAGGTTCTTAGTTTCTTTGCATTGGGTTAGAATATGTACCTTTAGCTCAGAGAAGTTTGTTATTATCCACCTTCTGAAGCCTGCTTCTGTCAATTTATCAAACTCGTTATCTATTCAATTTTGTTCCCTCTCTGGTGAGGAAATGTGATTTCTTGGAGCAGGTGAGTTGTTTTGGTTTTTCATGATTTCATCCTTTTAGTGCTGGTTTCTTCCCATCTTGGTGGATTTATCTGCCTTTGGTCTTTGAAGTGTGTGACTTTGGATGGGGTCTCTGAGTGGACATTCTATTGATGTTGAAACTATTTCCTTCTTTAAAAAAATTTTTTTTTCTAACAGTCAGGTCCCTCTGCTGCAGGACTACTGGAGGTCCACTTCAGACCCTGCTTGCCTGGGAATCACATGAAGGCTCTGGAGAACAGCAACGATTACTGCCTGTTCCCTCCTCTGGTATATTCATCCCAGAAGGGTACCCGCCAGATGTCAGCCAGAGCTCTCTTGTATGAGGTGTCTCTTTGGATATATGGGGTTCAGGGAGCTGCTTGAAGAGGCAGTGTGTCTCTTATTACAAGTGCTGTGCTGGGAGATCCGTTACTCCCTTCAGAGCTGCTGGGCAGGGACATTTAAGCATGCTGCAGTGGAACTCACAACTGCCGCTTTTCCCAGGCCCTCTGTCCCGGGAAGGTAGGGCTTTATTTATAAGTCCCTGGTGCTGCTGCTTTTTTTCAGAGATGCTCTGCCCAGCAAGGAAGGAGTCTAGTCATGTCTGACAGCAGAAGCATTGCTGAGCTTCTGTGGGCTCTGTCCTGATGCTATGTAAACTTCCTTGCAATTTTGTTTACACAGGCAAAGTTGGAACAGCCTCGGTAGTGGGGGACTGCCTTGGTAATGGCAAACTGCCTTGGTAATGGCTGGACTGCCTCAGTAATCATGGATGCCCTTCTCCTCACCGAGCTCCACCATCCTGGGCAGATACCACAGTGTTGTGCTGGCTGTGAAACTCAGTCCAGTGGGTTTCAGTTTGCTGGTCTTTGTGGGGTGGGACCCACAGAGCCAGATCACTTGGCTCCCTGCCTTCAGCCCTTACTTTTTTCAGGGGAATGAGCAGCTCTGACTCACAGGCATTTCAGACGCCAGTTAAAACAGCCCCCCAGATTTGTATGGAAAACCTGAGGCACTGGCTGAAATTGCCACCCAGAGTTGTGCTGGAAACTTGCAGCACTTGTAGACCCAGCAGGAATCTCCTGGTGTGTGGTCTGTAAAGACCATGGGAGAAGCACAATATCTGAACCAGAGTTCCAGAGTGGCTGGAAAAGTCCCTGATGGCCTCCATTAGGTAGGAGAGGGGTGTCTTCTGGCCTGTTGCCCTTCCTGGGTGAGGCAGCACCCCATCCTGCCTCAGTTTGCCTTCTTTGGGCTACACCAACTGTCCAACCAGTCCCATTGAAATGAACCTGGTGTCTCAGTTGGAAATTAGGAGATCACTCACCTTCTGCATCACTCCCACTGGGAACTGTGCTCCAGAGCTGTTCCTATTTGGCCATCTTGGCAGAAGTCCCGTTTTATCATTTATAGTGACTTTTTAATCTTGAAATCCATTTTGTTTGGTATAAGTATAGTGACTTCTGCTCTTCTTTCATTTCCATTGGCATGAAGCATCTTGTCCTGTATTTTTATTGTTAGCCTATGTGTGTCTTTATAGATAGTGTGTTTCTTGTAGGCAACAGATCAATGAGTCTTGTTTTTGTATCCATTCTATTTACTTTTTTTCTTTTGATTGGAGGATAGAGTTCATTTACATATAATGTTATTATTAATAAGTAAGGACTTACTCTTGTCATATTATTTGTTTTCTGGTCTTTTTTTTCTTCCTGTCTTCTACTAGTGAAGGTGATTTTCTCCAGTGATATAATTTAGTTTCTAGCTTTTTATATTTTGTGTGTCCATTGTAGGTTTTCTGATATGAAGTTGACATAAGACTTGGAAATACTGTTATATAACCTAGTTTTTAACCTGGTAGCAACTTAATACTATTTGCATGAACAAACAAATAAGAAAAAAACTGTTTTTTCTTTTTTAAGAAAAAAAACCATTAATTAACAACTCTAACTTAAAAACCTTAATTTCTGCACTTTTTCACATTTTGTTGTTTCTATTTATATCTTATTGTACTTGTTATGTTTGAAAAGTTGTTGTAGTTGTTTTGATTTGCTCATTGTTTCCTTCATCTACTTAAGATAAGAGTAGTTTATACAGCACAGTTGAAGCATTATAAAATTCTGTGGGTTTTTTGTGTACTTACTAGTGACAATGAGTTTTATACTTTCAGATGATTATGTCTTGCTCATTAATGTCCTTTTCTTTCTGATTGAAATAATTTCTACAGCATTTCTTGTATGACAGGCCTGGTATTGATGCAATCCCTTAGCTTTTGTTTGTCTGGAAGAGTCTTTACTTCTCCTTGTTTTTATTTTTTTTTAATTGCATTTTAGGTTTTGGGGTACATGTGAAGAACATGCAAGATTGTTGCATAGGTACACACATGGCAGTATGATTTGCTGCCTTCCTTCCCCTCACCCACATCTGTCATTTCTCCTCATGCTATCTCTCCCCACCTCCCCACACCCCATCCCTCCCAATTTCCCCCCAAAGGACCCCAGTGTGTAGTGCTCCCCTCCCCGTGTCCGTGTGTTCTCATTGTTCAACACCCACCTATAAGTGAGAACATGCAGTGTTTGATTTTCTGCTCTTGTGTCAGTTTGCTGAGAATGATGGTTTCCAGGTTCATCCATGTCCCTACAAAGGACACGAACTCATCGTTTTTGATGGCTTCTTAATATTCCATGGTGTATATGTACAACATTTTCCCTGCCAGTCTGTCATCAATGGGCATTTGGGTTGGTTCCAGGTCTTTGCTATTGTAGACAGTGCTGCAATGAACATTCGTGTGCATGTGTCCTTATAGTAGAATGATTTATAATCCTTTGGATATATACCCAGTAATGGGATTGCTGGGTCAAATGGGATTTCTATTTTTAGGTCATTGAGGAATCACCACACTGTCTTCTACAATGGTTGAACTAATTTACACTCCCACCAACAGTGTAAAAGTGTTCCTATTTCTCCACACCCTCTGCAGCATCTGTTGTCTCCAAATTTTTTAATGATCACCATTTTTAACTGGCGTGAGATGGTATCTCAATGTAGTTTTGATTCGCATTTCTCTAATGACTGGTGATGATGAGCATTTTTTCATATGTTTGTTGGCCTCCTGTATGTCTTCTTTTGTAAAGCATCTGTTCATATCCTTCACCCACTTTTGAATGGGCTTGTTTGAAGAATATTTTCACTGTTATACTATTCTATGGTAAAACATTTTTTTCTCTATCACTTTAAATATGTCATTTCATTATCTTTTGGCCTTTAATATTTCCACTGAAATTTCTGCTGCCAAAAATACTGTAGTTTCTTTGTATTTTGTTTCTTTTTTTTCTTTCTGCTTTTAGAATCTTTATCTTTCATTTTTTGGAGTTTGATAATTCAATGTCTTGAGGTGGTCTTCTTTGACTTTGCTGTTCTATTAACTTTTTTGGACTTGGATATTTTTTTTTCTAGTTTTGTCAAGCTCTCTGTTATTATCTGTTTGAATAAAGTTTCTACCACTATCATTTTCTCTACTTTGTTTTTAAGGTGGAAAAAAAACCACACACACAACAAAAAAACAAAAAACAAACAAAAAAAAACCTCTTAGATTGTCCTTTGGAGAATATTTATAGATTCTGTAGGCATGCTTTGTTGTTTTTTATTTTTGTATGTGTTTGTTCTCTATGTATTTTCAAGCAGCCTATTTGAAGGTCACAGATTCTTTTTCTGTTTGATCAATTCTGCTATTAAAGAACTCTGATGCATTCTTTAGTGTCAATTATATTTCTTAGCTTCAGTATTTCTGCTTTATTCTTCTTAGTTATTTCAATCTGTTAAATTTATCTGACAGAATTACAAATTCCTTCTCTGTGTTATCTTGAATTTATTTGAGTTTTATTACCGTAACTATTTTGAATTCTCTGTATTAAAATTCATGTATCTCTGTTTCTCCAGATTGGACTTTGGTGACTTATTTGGTTGATTTGGGAGGTAATGTTTTCCTGAATTGTACTGATGCTAGTAAATGTTCTTTGGTGTCTGGGAATTGAAGAGTTAGGCACTTATTTTAGTCATTACTGTCTGTGCTTATTTGTAGTTGTTCCTCTAAGGAAGGCTTTACAGATATTTGACAAGACTTGGGTGTTGTGATGTAAATCATATCTGCTTTAAGGAGCACCCAAAGTGCAGTAATTATGTGGTTCTTTCAGCCTGGTGAGGTATTGACTTGATGATCTTATTACTTTGATAGTATTACCCTGACAATATCTAGGAGATGTCTGTGTATTACCCATCACAGTCTCTTGTAGTCTTCCCTTACTTTTTTCCATACATACACTTCCCTCTCTCTGTTCTGAGCCACCCAGAGCTGGTGGTGCAGTGACGAAAGCACTTCTGCATATGTCACCACCATAATTGCACTGTATCAGACCTGATACACAGCACTGGGTCTTGCCCCAAACCTGTGTTAACCACTCTGAGAAAAATGGGCTTGGGTCTCTTATCCAGCATCCAGAAAGCATAGCTGTTTTTCTCTTCTTCCTCATGTATCATGCTGTTGACTCTTTAGAATTTCATACTTCAAGGAGAAATGTTAGAGTCTGTATCTCATTTCAGCTTACAGAAGTGAAATAAAAAGAATAAAAAGAACCAGAACTCTGAACCTGTAGTAGAATGAGATTTTAATATAATATTCAACTCTAGCATTTACTATTTACAAAAAATAAATATTTCCTCCTCTCTGAATAAATAGCTTCTGGGAAATAACTATCAGGAAGATGGAGAAAGCCTGTATTCTCTTATGACTTTCAATAATCTCAGGAAATGTCTCACAATATTCTTTACATTAAAGCTGCAGGAATTGAACCAGAATCCCAAGTGCCTTAGTGGAGCCCTGTGTCTGAGAAAGAGGCTGTGCTTGAGCTGGTCTCAGTTTGCTTTGTCATTGACACAGAGCTCTACACTGGGGCCTGGCTAGTAGATGCAAGGGCTAAAATTTGTTGGGGCTTCCCTCAGATTTATGACTCATCGTCCTACCCCATCTGCACTCTGAGCTCCAGGCACTGTGCTGAGCACTCAGTTTATTTACAGTACACATGTATTCCTGACAGGTGAGTAATCAGTTAGTATTGCTCCATTTCACAGAGGACAAAACCAAATCCAGGGGAAGACAGGGAACTTTGGCCACTTGCAGGACTGGTCAAATTCCACTGCTGGAATCCCAGTGTCAGCTTTCAGGCCCCCTCTGCTCTCACTAAGCCCAAAGCTCCACTGAGCCTTATAAAACAAATGAAAACTTCCCCACCTCACAGCCCTAGGGTGAAACTGGGTCAGGCTCAATGTGGAGGACACCAAACACAGTGCAGGTTGCGTGTGAGTGGGGACTGCCACTGTTTCATGAGGCTCTCAGGTCTGGAGGTTTTCTGTCATGTAATTACAGCTGGCTCAGGGTGTTCAGAGAGAGGGACTTCCCCACTGTTTGTTGCAACAGCCACCTGTCCCAGCCAGGACTGTTCCAAAGTCCTCCAGAGAATTTCTCAGATGGCCACTCAATTGTGTGGTGTTCTATTGCCCATGGGAGAAAGCCTGAACTTTTTATCATAGAAGAATAATTTCTAGTGTTTGACAGCATGGTAGAAAAAGTATAGTTAACACTATTTTTTAATATATTTTATAATGGCTAGAAGAGAAGGCTTTAAATTCTTTCAACACAAATAAATTTTTTCCAACACAAAGAAAATAATATCCATGTCTGAGGTGATGGATATTCTAAATACCCTGATTTGATCACTGTACATTGGACGCATGTATCAAAATATCACTCATGGACCCCAAATATATATACAATTATTATGTATTAATACTAAAAAATGCAAAGAAAAAATGTGAAAGTGACTCTCAACTAAGAAGAAATGACAATTTTTAAGTCGTAGAAAATCTGCTCACTCTAAATTGTAACTTATGAGACATGATATAAAGGGCTCAATAGTCGTGTTTACAGTCCCAGTCTACCATGCATAGAGCTGCCTGGCCGTGTGTGTCTGCACACAGAAATACAGCAGGACTTCACTAGTGGGGCATTGCTTTCTCCCTGAGACATTTGCCAATGTTTTGCAACCTGTCTGGATTTCTGGTTATTTTAGTAGATAGCTAATTATTTCTACTGGCAACTGTTAGTAAAGACTCTAATAAAGAGAAAAAAAAAACAAAACTGTTCCCTGTCAAACAAGAACTGTCTTGGCAGAAATGTCAAGAAAACTGTACAATTAAAATAAGATTCTAGTTCCCCACTTACTGAATGGACCCCCCACACTTGTGGTCAAAGGAAACCAAAGAAAAACTTAAAAACATAGTTTTCAGCCATAACGGGATGAGAGGTAAAACATTTCTCAATATGCACCCTCTTTTTTATGGTTTAGACACAGCAACTAAGTAGCAATAATGTAAAACAGAGATCATAAGACTGACAGAACATACTATTTGTGGCAATAAGAAAACAAATTATAAAGAGGACCTAAGGTCATGCCAGGCAAGGGTTAAGTCATGCAGCCTGACACTTAAAGGATAAATGATGTTGCAATTGCCACAACATTTTTCTTTTTCTCTAGCAACTAAACAAGCAGTAACCTTGAAATAAGCAATATTAAAGCAATTCACATCTCTACCAGATGCTGACTGACTTGCCAAACCCCTATTTCACCAGCCATAAATACAGCTTTAATTGGAGATTTCTGTAACTTTCTCCTGATAAGACCACTAACCTGGTCCTGGATGGTGTTCTGTGTGGGAGACGTGTGAGGGGAGAAGAAAATACACACACAATGCCTTCAATGGTAAACAACCTTTATCCCACGTAAGTGGCAAAGCAGATATAATAAGCAAATTATATAATAAGAAAATAATATGATAAGCAAATTGATATAATAAGCAGTTGCATTGGAAAGGAGAGAAGGGAAAAAGTATCTATATCTCTGTCTATATCTATATATAGTATCTATATCTATATCTATATATAGTATCTATATATCTATATCTATATATAGTATCTATATCTATATCTATCTATATCTATATATAAATATATATATCTATATATATATTTAAAATGTAAAAAATCTATATCTATATCTATATCTATATATAGATATAGTTGGTGAGTGTAAAAAATATATATCTATATCTATATCTATATATCCTCCATAGTTGGTGAGTGTAAAAAATATATATCTCTATATATATCTTTATCTATATATAGATATATCTCTATATATCTATATATATCTATATATAGATATATATTTTATACACAGATATATATATAGATATAGATATAGATAGATATATATTTTTTACACTCACCAACTATGGAGGATTCACCACCAGACCAGAAAGCCTGGCCTCCAGAGTCAGACACCTGTCCATGCACAGACAAGAAGAGGTCTCATGAAGCTTCAGCACAGTCTTTGACCCTAGTTCTTTTTGTAATGAGTTGCTTGACAGGAGGCCCAGTCACAAGGACCTTTCATGACTGGGCTCAAGGAACACAAAAAGATCCATTTGTTTTTTGTGATTATCTGTTGTTTTTCAAGACTTAAAGAATAGGAATAGGTTGATATAGAAATTTCTTCAAAACAGTGCAGAATGAATGCCTCAAGAGCTCACGCAACCTGTTCTGGGACTTGGTGACTGCTGTTTGTGTCCACATTCAATTGAGTTCAAATTTTATATTTAGCTTTTCCTCCACAGCTGGTTTACAAAGATTGCATACTCAGATGTCTTTGTGCTCTGGAAAGACATTTTGATATTTAGGACCTAATTGTAAGGTAATATATTTAAATGCTACATCTCCACTTTAAAGCGAACATGGGTCATATGTTATGTCAGTGTTTGATCAATACACGTGTGGCAGAACCACTGTCATGAATATTCATTGATCCTCTTGTAACTTGTGAAACATGTATGTTTAGCTAACCTGTTCAGCATAGTTCTTAGCCCATCTTTTTATATCTGGTAGAATTTGGGTGTGAACCCATCTGGACCTGGGCTTTTTTTGGGTGGTAGGCTCTTAGGTGCTGCCTCAACATCAGACCTTGTTAGTGGTCTATTCAGGGTTTTGACTTCTTCCTGGTTTAGGCGTAGGAGGATGCAAGTGTCCAGGAATTTATCCATTTCTTCCAGGTTTACTAGTTTATGTCCGTAGAGTTGTTTGTAATAATCTCTGATGATGGTTTGAATTTCTGTGGAATCTGTGGTGATATACCCTTTATAGTTTTTTATTGAATCTATTTGATTATTCTTTCTTTGCTTTTTTATTAATCTGGCTAGCTGAAAAAAAAAAAAACACCTTAAACTTCATATGGAACCAAAAGAGAGCCCATATAGCCAAGTCAATTCTAAGCAAAAAGAACAAAGTGGGAGGCATCACACTACCGGACTTCAAGCTATACTACAAGGCTACAGTAATCAAAACAGCATGGTACTGGTACCAAAACAGAGATAGACCAATGGAACAGAACAGAGGGCTTGGAGGCAGCACAACATATCTACAACCATCCGATCTTTGACAAACCTGACAAAAACAAGCAATGGGAAAAGGAGTGCCTGTTTAATAAATGGCGTTCAGAAAACTGGCTAGCCATGTGCAGAAAGCTAAAACTGGACCCCTTCCTGACACCTTACACTCAAATTAACTCCAGATGGATTAAAGACTTAAACAGAAGACCTAACACCATAAAAACCCTAGAAGAAAATCTAGGCAAAACCATTCAGGACATAAACATAGGCAAGGACTTCATGACCAAAACACCAAAAGCATTCGCAACAAAAGCCAAAATAGACAAATGGGACCTAATCTAACTCCACAGCTTCTGCATGGCAAAAGAAAAAGTCATTAGAGTGAATCAGCAACCAAGAGAATGGGAAAAAATTTTTACAGTTTACGCATCTGACAAAGGGCTGATATCCAGAATTTACAAAGAACTAAAACAGATTTACAAGAAAAGAAACAAATAAGCCCATTCGAAAGTGGGCAAAGAATATGAACAGACACTTTACAAAAGAAGGCATACATGAGGCCAACAAAGATGAAAAAAATGCTCATCATCACCAGTCATTAGAGAAAAGCAAATCAAAACCACATTGAGATACCATCTTATGCTAGTTAGAATGGCAATCATTAAAAAATCTGGAGACAACAGATGCTGGAGAGGATGTGGAGAAATAGGAACACTTTTACACTGTTGGTGGGAGTGTAAATTAGTTCAACCATTGTGGAAGACAGTGTGGGAATTCCTTAAGGACCTAGAAATATTAATTCCATTTGACTCAGCAATCCCATTACTGGGTATATATCCATAGGATTATAAATTATTCTACTATAAGGACACATGTAAGCGAATGTTCATTGCAGCACTGTTTACAGTAGCAAAGACCTGGAACCAAACTAAATGCCCAACGATGATAGACTAGACAGGGAAAATGTTGTACATATACACCATGGAATATTATGCAGCCATCAAAAATGATGAGTTCATGTCCTTTGTAGGGACATGGATGAACCTGGAAACCATAATTCTCAGCAAACACAAGAAAATCAAACACCGCATGTTGTCACTCATAGGTGGGTGTTGAACAATGAGAACACGTGGACACAGTGAGGGGAGCATCAGACACTGGGGTCTGTTGGGAGGAAATAGGGGAGGGACAGTGGGGGATGGGGAGTTGGGAAGAGATAGCATGGGGAGAAATGCCAGATACAGGTGAAGGGGAGGAAGGCAGCAAATCACACTGCCATGTGTGTACCTATGCAACAATCTTGCATGTTCTTCACATGTACCCCAAAACCTAAAATGCAATTTAAAAAAAAGTTCTTAGCCCAACCCCTCCTCCTTTCCAAAGTGCTTGTCTCTGTTCTCTTAGCTAAAACCACACTTCCCAGCCTGTGGAATGGGCACTTTGCAGATTGTAACCCTCCACATGAAATAAATGCTCATTTTCTTCTAACTTTATATCTCGTATATCTTTAAGTCAACAGAGCTGATTTTGGCGATCTTAGTGTCAAGAAGAGTCTACTTCCTTCCATCACTAAGCAAGGAGACATTTTAGATACCATTTACAAGTTATTTTTTTTTTTGTTTTTAGTTTTTGTAGAGATAGGATCTTGTTATGTTTCCCATTCTAGTCTTAAACTCTTGTGATGAAACAATCTTTTCATCTTAGTCTCTCAATGTGCTTAGAATATAGGATGAGCCATCACACATGGCCGGAGATACAATTTTTTAAATAAAACATTATTTAGCCACTAAAGTGAGATGTTATTTTTATGACATATTATGATTTTGTACACTGGGTGAGTGTGAACTTTTTTCTGATGTTACATCCTGAATTATTTTTTCTTCTTAAGTGCTGTGGGACCTGTGACTTGTTTTAGAGAATTAAATATGGTGGTCATGACAGGGAGACACCCCTGTTATTACATTTTATTATATGAGATGCCATCTTAGCTGTTTGAATAAAGAGAGATTCTTTTGCTGGCCTATGTAGGAGTCACATCAGGAAGCAGCAATTGACCTTCAATGGATAGCCAGGGTGAAGGTCAACATTCAGTCATGCAACCACAAGCAAATAAATTCTGCCAAAAACTCAAGTGAGCTTGAAAGCAGATTCTTCCCCTGGGGAGTTTACAGATGACAAAATAATTTTATTGACATCTTGATTACAGCCTTGTCAGAATCTTAGCAGAGAACCCAGCTAAGCTGTTATAGAACTCCTGATCCACAGAGACTGAGATAATAAATGGATGTGTTGTTCAGGCTGCCACATTTGTAGTAGTTTGTTATACAGCCTAAAGATAATATGTGTGTCTTTCTGAGCTCCTCCTTTCTTTCATTGGAAAACCTGTTGGAAATAAACAAAGGATTAAACTTTGGCCTTGTAGAGGTACTGAAACAGATGTTTTATATTTTTAATCTATTTAAGTCTTACTACAACCTTTTGCTATGACTATTGCTACCCCCATTTTACAAAGAGGAGATTTGAGGCTAATTGCTGAGGTTCTTTTTGTGAAAATATACTCAGTTTAGTGTGTTTGATAGTTGGCAGCATGCTACTACTTGAAGAAGGAGAAGAAGTGGTATTGATTTAATGGAAAATTGTGTAAAGGGTTTTTTTGGTGATCTAGGAGAATAAGTCATGAAGAATTTTAGTAAATTACTTCAGGAGTGAATAAGAGTTTAGAGGAAGCAGTGATACATCCTGGAAGAGTGTTGTTCTTCCAGTCAAGTTAATCTCATCTGATGGTGAATGGTGAGAAGGGCAGATACCTATGGTGCAGTGTGGGGGAAAAGATTTGAAGTAAGCAACAGTGTCTCAGATTCTGATTGAATCAGGTTCTCCCAGGCCCCCATTCATTTTCACAAAACAATTTTAGTGAGAACCCTAGTGTGCTCCTACCGACTTCTCTACTTTTGACCCACACATGTTTTTCTTCCACACAGGAAGGCCACATACAAAAATGTGTGTGAAACTGTTCTGTTTGAAGTAGATCTCTGTGCCCTAGGATCTAGATAAAGCCCCACCTTTGAAATTCTTGATGCTTTTTTCTTATGGCTTATAGTACAATATTCTCAAAATTTAGGCAAATATTCTGATGTTTTCTTTATTTTACAAGGGGAGAATTGTTGTCCACAGATTATTAGATTCTGGAAAGACCACAGTGAACAACTCTGGACCTGATTGTCATTTTGAGGACCATTTCAGGGCTGCATACTCAGGGACAGTGGTCATTCTGCACTCACAGAAAAATCCTGACATGGGAGGAGACATTTTGCTAGGCATGCCACCTGGCAAACAGGACTGAAAAATGAGACCTGCTGATGACTTGCTCATCATCTTAGGGACTTGAGGGCTCTTTTTAATCAGGGATTTAAAAGCTTGCCTCATGTCCTGAGTTCAGAAAAAACAAAATTATTTGTTTTCTAAAGGCTTTTTGTTTGAAAATCTCTTTTCTATGGACCTGTAAACTAATTATTTACAACACATGCCCCATGTCTAGTAATAAGAGTATCAGCCATCTTCAAAATGTGTTATTACAAATACAGTATTTTTAAGCTCTATTAACTAAGGATACATTCATTTGAGCCTCCAGGATAAATATTATACTTAAATTGTTATTTCTCATAAAATCTTGGTGCTTGCTAAATTCTAGTGTTTTGCACATAAAAAATCAGAAAACTGTTTAATACAATATTAGAAATTATTTGTATTTAATTAAATTTTAGAGTAATATTTTTATTGTTTTTCTCTTTATTTCTTAAAAATAAATACTCAGATTTCTACAAACTGACAATATGATATACTTACTTTAAAATACTACCAGAGTAATTGAAGATGATAGTTAAAAATGAAAGATAGAAATATGAGAATTGCTAAATCCTTGTGATGGGTATGTATGATAAAAGTTAGTGAATAATTATCCTTATGTTTGTTAAGATTTTTAATTTCCATAAAAGCTTTCAAATCAATAATTTAACAATTTTATGAAAAATTTTACATACTATATATTAGCCATGTTTTGTAATAAAAACAAGTCAAACATCTGAAATGTTTTTTCAGTAAGTTTTGGAGTTCAGTATTGGATTTGAGTGTTTAAACTGGTTACAAATGGGAGACAAAAACCACAGCTTTCTAGTTGGCCACACATCACTTCAAAAGTACCTGCAACTGTGGACAGGGTTGCTGTGAACACACTTTATTGAACAGTTCTTTTTTGAGTCATTTTTGATAAGGGATATTTTAACCCTATGATAACATCATTACAAGTTTCTAATAATCTGAGACTGACAGTGGTCTTCAATAAAGTATTATTTAATTCACATTTCTGGCCTGGTAAATCTAACCAGACAATTTCTGTCTATTAATACCTTTTACAAACTTAATTTTTTCCTTATAACTGTTGGTTATAAACATCTTTTTTAAAAAGATATTTTATTGCACTTTAGGGGTAGATGTGAAGAACATGCAGGATTGTTGCATAGGTACATACATGGCAAGGTGATTTGCTGCCTTCATCTCCAACACCTATATCTGGCATTTCTCCCCATGTTATCCGTCCCCAACTCCCTATACCCCACTGTACACCTCAACAGACCTCACTGTGTGATGCTCCCCTCCCTGTGTCCATGTGTTCTCATTGTTTGACACCCACCTATGAGTGAGAACATGTGGTGTTTGAATTTCTGTTCTTCTATCAGTTTGCTGAGAATGATGGTTTCCCGATTCATCGAAGTTCCTATGAAGGACATGAACTCATCCTTTTTTATGGCTGCATAGTATTTCCTGGTGTATATATGCCACATTTTCTTTATCCAGTCTATCATTGATGGGCATTTCGGTTGGTTCCAGGCCTTTGCTATTGTAAACAGGGCTGCAGTGAACATACATTTGCCTGTGTCTTTATAGTAGAATGATTTATATTTCTTTGGGTATATACCTAGTAATGGGATTGCTGCGTCAATTGGAATTTCTATTTCTAGGTCCTTGAGGAATTGCCACACTGTCTTTCACAATGGTTTAACTAATTTACACTCCCACCAACAGCATAAAAGTGTTCCTATTTCTCCACATCCTCTCCAGCATCTGTTGTCTCCAGATTTTTTTAATGACCACCATTCTAACTGGCGTGAGATGGTATCTCCATGTAGTTTTGATTTGCTTTTCTGTAATGATCAGTGATGATGAGCATTTTTTCATATGTTTGTTGATTTCATATGTCTTTTTTTGAAAAGTGCCTGTTCATATCCTTCGCCCCTTTTGAATGGGGTTGTTTGTTTTCTTCCTGTAAATTTGTTTTAGTTCTTTGTGGATTCTGGATATTAGCCCTTTGTCAGACGGGCAGATTGCAAAAATTTTTTCCCATTCTGTTGGTTGCCAGTTCACTCTGATTGTTTCTTTTGCTGTGTAGAAGCTGTGGAGTTTGGTTAGGTCCCATTTGTCTATTTTGGCTTTTGTTGCCAATGCTTCTGATGTTTTAGTCATGAAGTCCTTGCCTATGCCTATGTCCTGAATGGTTTTGCCTAGGTTTTATTCTAGAGTTTTTATGGTGTTAGGTCTTCTGTTTAAGTCTTTAATCTTTCTGCAGTTAATTTGAGTGTAAGGTGTCAGGAAGGGGTCCAGTTTCTGCTTTCTGCACATGGCTAGCCAGTTCTCCCAACACCACTTATTAAACAGGGAATTCTTTCCCCATTGATTGTTTTTGTCAGGTTTGACAAACATCACATGGTTGTATATGTGTGGCATTGCCTCTGAGGCCTCTGTTCTGCTACATTGGTCTATATCTCTGTTTTGGTACCAGTACCATGCTGTTTTGATTACTGTAGCCTTGTAGTATAGTTTAAAGGCAGGTAGTGTGATGCCTCCAGCTTTGTTCTTTGGGCTTAGAACTGACTTGGCTATATAGGCTCTCTTCTGGTTCCATCTAAAGTTTAACGTGTTTTTTTTTTTCATTTCTGTGAAGAAGGTCATTGGTAGATTGATGAAGAAAGTGTTGAATGTATACATTACTTTGGGCAGTATGGCCAGTTTCCCGATATTGTCTATTCCTAACCATGAACATGGAATGTTTCTCCATCTGTTTGTGTCCTCTCTTATTTCATTGAGCAGTGGTTTGTAGTTCTCCTTGAAGAGGTCCTTTACGTTCTTTGTTAGTTGTATTACTAGGTATTTTATTCTCTTTGTAGCAATTGTGAATGGCAGTTCCTTCTTGATTTGGCTCTCTTTAAGTCTGTTATTGGTATATGAGAATGCTTGTGATTTTTGCACATTGATTTTGTATCCTGAGACTTTGCTAAAGTTGCTTATCAGTTTCAGGAGATTTTGGGCTGAGACAATGGGGTCTTCTAAATATACAATCATGTCATCTGCAAATAGAGAGAATTTGACTTCCTCATTTCCTAATCGAATACCCTTTATATCTTTTTCTTGCCTGATTGCTCTGGCTAGAACTTCCAATACTATATTGAATAGGAGTAGTGAGAGAGGGCATCCTTGTCTAGTGCTAGATTTCAAAGGGAATGCTTCCATTTTGTGCCCATTCAGTATGATATTGGCTGTGGGTTTGTCATAAACAGCTTTTATTATTTTGATATACATTCCATCAATAATTAGTTTACTGAGAGTTTTTAGGATAAAGGACTGTTAAATTTTCTCAAAGACCTTCTCTGCATCAATTGAGATAATCGTGTGGTTTTTATCTTTGGTTCTGTTTATGTGTTGAATTATGTTTATAGACTTGCGTGTGTTGAACTAGCCTTGCATCTCCAGGATGAAGCCTACTTTATGGTGATGGATAAGCTTTTTGATGTGCTGTTCCAGTTGGTTTGCCAGTATTTTATTGAAGGTGTTTGCATCAAGGTTCATCGTGGATATTGAGCTGAAGTTTACTTTTCTTCTTCAGTCTCTGCCTGGTTTTGGTATCAGGATAATGTTGGTCTCATAAAATGATTTGGGAAGGATTCCCTCTTTTTAGATTGTTTGGAATAATTTCAGAAGGAGTGGTACCAGCTCCTTTTGTATGTCTGGTAGAATTAGACTGTGAATCCAACATAGCCTGGGCTTTTTTTCGTGGGTAGGCTGTTAATTGCTGCTTCAACTTCAGCGCTGTTATTGGTCTATTCAAGGTTTAGACTTCTTCCTGATTTAGGCTTGGGAGCATGCAAGTGTCCAGAAACTTATCTACCTCTTCCAAGTTTACTGGTTTATGTGCACAGAGTGGTTTGTAGTAATCTCTGATTGTGGTTTTTATTTCTGTAGAATTTGTGGTGATATCCCCTTTATAGTTTTTTTATTGCAACTGTTTGATTATTCTCTCTTTGCTTTTTTATTATTCTGCCTAGTCGTCTGTCTATTTTATTGATCTTTTCAAAAAAACCAGCTCCTGGATTTGTTGATTTTTTAAATGGTTGTTTATGTCTCTATCATCTTCAGTTCTGCTCTGATCTTAGTTATTTCTTGTCTTCTGCTAGCTTTTGAGTTTTTTGATCTTGCTCCTCTAGCTGTTTCAATTTTGAAGATAGGGTGTCTATTTTAGATCTTTCCTTGCTTCTCATGTGGGCATTTTTTGCCGTATATTTTCCTCTATAGAGTGCTTTAAATGTGTCCCAGAGATGCTGGTATGTTGTGTCTTCATTCTCATTGGTTTCAAAGAATATCTTTATTTCTGTCTTCATTTCATTGCTTATCCAGTCAACTTTCAAGAGTCAATTGCTCAGTTTCCATGAAGCTTTGCAGTTCTGAGTTAGTTTCTGAATTCTGAGTTCTAATTTGATTGCACTCTTGTCTGAGACTGTTATGATTTCTGTTCTTTTGCATTTGCTGAGGAGTGATTTACTTCCAATTATGTGGTCAATTTTAGAGTAGGTGTGATGTGGTGCTGAGAAAAATGTATATTCTGTGTATTTGGGGTGGAGAGTTCTGTAAATGTCTATTCGGCTTGATTGGTCCAAGTCTGAGTTCCAGTCCTGGATATCCTTGTTAATTTTCTGTCTCATTGGTCTGTCTAATATTGACAGTGGAGTGTTAAAGTCTCCCACTATTATTACGTGGGAGTCTGTCTCTTTGTAAGTCATTAAGAACTTGCTTTATGTATCTGAATGCTTCTGTATCAAGTGCGTATATATTTAGGATCATTGGCTCTTTTTGTTACATTGATCCTTTTGCCATATGTAATGTCCTTCTTTGTCTCTTTTGATTTTTGTTGGATTAAAGTCTATTTTATCAGAGACTAGGATTGTAACTCCTGCTTTTTTCTCTCTCTCTCTCCATTTTCTTGGTAAGTCTTCCTCCATCCCTTTATTTTGAGCCTATGTGTATCCTTCCATGTGAGATGGGTTTCCTGGATACAGCACTCTGACGGGTTTTCACTTTTTATCCAATTTGCCAGTCTGTGTGTTTTGATTGGTGCATTTAGCTCATTTTCATTTAGGGTTAATATTGTTATTTGTGAATTTGATCCTGCCATTTTGATGCTAATTGTTCTTTTGCCTGTTAGTTGATGCAGTTTCTTCATTGTGTCAATGCCATTTACCTTTGATATGTTTTTGGGGTGGCTGGTACTGGTTGTTCCTTTCTATGTTTAGTCCTTCTTTCATGAGCTCTTGTAAAGCAGGCCTGGTGGTGATGAAATCTCTGAGTAATTGCTTGTTCATAAAGGATTTTATTTCTCCTTTGCTTATGAAACTTAGTTTGGCTGGATATGAAATCCTAGGTTGAAAGTTCTTTTCTTTAAGGATGTTGAATATTGGCCCCCACTCTCTTCTGGCTTGTAGGATTTCTGCTGAGAGATCTGCTGTGAGTCTGATGGGCTTCCCTTTGTCGTGACCCGACCTTTCTCTCTGGCTGCCCTTAGCATTTTCTCCTTCATTTCAACCCTGGTGAATCTGATGATTATGTGCCTTGGGGTTGCTCTTCTTGAGGAATATCTTTGTGGTGTTCTCTGTATTTCCTGGACTTGAATATTGGCCTGCCTTGCTAGGTTGGGGAAGTTTTTCTGGATAATATTTTGAAGAGTGTTTTCCAGCTTGGAATCATTCTATCACGTTCATGTACATCTATCAAACTTAGATTAGGCCTTTTCACATAATACCATATTTCTTGGAGGCTTTGTTAATTTCTTTTTACTCTTTTCTCTAATCTTGCCTTCCCATTTTATTTCATTGAATTGTTCTTCGACCTCTGATATCCTTTCAGAGGACTGGTCAATTTGCCTATTGAAACTTGTGTATACTTTGTGAAGTTCTCATGTTGTGTTTTTCAGCTCCATCGATTGATTTATATTTTTCTCTAAGCTGTTTATTCTCATTACCATTTCATCAAACCTTTTTTCAAGGTTCTTAGTTTCTTTGCATTGGGTTAGAACATGTTATTTTAGCTGAGAAGTTACTTATTATCCACCTTCTGAAGCCCATTTCTGTCAATTCATCAGACTCATTTCCATTTTTCCATTGCTGGTGAGGATTTGTGATCCCTTGGAGGAGGAGAGGTGTTCTGGGTTTGGGTATTTTCATCATTTTTGTGCTGGTTTCTTCCCATCTTTGTGGATTTATTTATCTGTGGTCTTTGTAGTTGATGACTTTCAAATGGGGTCTCTGAGTGAATGTCCTGTTTGTTGATGATGAAGTTATTTATTTCTGTTTCTTAGTTTTCTTTCTATTAGTTGGGCTTCTCTTCTATAGGACTGTTGGCAGTCCACCCCAGACCCTGCTTGCCTGGAGCTCAGCTGCAGTGGCTGCAGAACAGTAAGGATTGCTGCCAGTTTCTTCTTCTGCTATATTTTTCCCAGAAGGATACCTGCCAGATGTCAGTCTGAGCTCTCCTTTATGAGGTGACTCTTTGGATATATGGGGGTGGGGAAACTGCTTGAGGAAACCCTCTGTCCTTTATAGGAGCTCAAGTGCTGAGCTGTGAGCTCCATTGTTCCATTCAGAGCTGCTGGGCAGATACATTTAAGTCTGCTGCAGCAGAACTCTTAACAGCCTTTCTCTCTCTCTCTCTCTCTCTCTCTCTCTCTCTCTCTCTTCCAGTTGCTCTGTCCCAGGAAGATAGGGCTTTATGTATAACTTTCTATCATGGTGCTGTCTTTTTTCAGGGCTACCCTGCCCAGTGAGGAGGCAGCCTCATCACAGTCTACCAGCAGAGGCATTGCTAATCTGCTGTTGTCTCCTCCTAGCTGTCATGTGAACTTCCCTGCAGTCCTGTTTATAGGGGTATAGTTAGAACTGTCTCAGCAATGGTGGCCTGCTTCTGTAATAGCTGACTCTCTCTGTAAAGGTGGAGTGCCTCAGCAATGGCTGGCTACCTCAGGAATGGCGGACTACCTCAATAATGGCAGACTGCCTCAGCAATGGTGGACTACCTCAGTAGTTGTGGACTGCCTCAGTAAGGGTGGATGCCCCATCCCCACAGAACTGGACTGTCCTGGGTTCAGCTGTGCTTGCTGTGAAATTCTCAATCTAGAGCATTTCAAATTGCTGGTCTTTATGGGGAAGGAACTGGATGTTCCTGATCACTTGGCTCCTTGCCTCAGACCCCCCTTTTTTTCAGTTGAACAAGCATCTCTGTCTCCCAGGTGTTCCAGTCACCAGCTGAAATGGTACCCAGGTTAGGCTAGGAGCTCATGGTGCATTTTTGCTCGGGAATCTCCTGGCCTAGCTCCACGTTTCAGTCTCATTTTTTTCAGTTGAACAAGCGACTCTGTCTCCCAAGTGTTCCAGTTGCCATTTGAAAAGGTGCCTGGATTTGTATGAGATTTTGTGTGAAGACTTGCTGTGCAAGCTGAAACAGCTGCAGTGGAGAGTCATGGTGCTTTTTCACCTGGGAATCTCCTGCTCTGGCTCCCTATTTCAGTTCCCTTTTTATCAGTTGAATGGGCAACTCTGTCTTCCAGGTGCTCCAGTCACCAGCTGAAATGGCACCCAGACCCGTGTTAGTTTTTTGTGCAGAGACCCACCACTCTGGCTTAAACAGCCACGCTGGAGACCCATGGTGCTCCTCCACCTGAAAGTCTCCTGGTCTGTTTACAATAAAAATCCGCTGGAAATCCTGCAACCACTCACCCTCTGCATGCTCACTGGGAGCTGCACTCCAGAGCTGCTCCTACTCAGCCATCTAGCGAAACACTGCCAAATTTTGTTTTAAAGTGGTTGTTTTTTACACTCCCACATACAATGTGTGATCTTTCATATTTTGATATCTTTGACAATCTATTTTTGTCTCTTTGTTACAGCTATTCTAGTATCTCATTGAGGTTTTCATTTGCATTTCTCTAAATTAATAATGTTGCATATTTTTACATTTATTGATAATTTATGTTTTTATTTGTAGATATTTTAAATTCAAGTTCTTTGCACATTTTAAAAATTGTCCATTGTCTATTTATTATTGACTTATAAGACTTAGTGATTTGAGCAAGATGGCTGAATAGACACAGCAAGGCAAAAGAGCAGCCGTCAAGGGACCAAGATGACTGGCATGCTCTTAACAGATCTTCAGGAGGCATGTACTGAGAGTGGATGTAGGAAAGACACAGAGGCTGAACTGAAGAGTTGGAAGCCAGAAACGCACAGGGCTATAGCACAGTAGAACTTATTTCTGGCCCCAATAACTCTGAGAGTTTAACTGGCAAGGAGATACCTGCTTTTCCCACTGGCCTCTGGAATCCCAGGGGCACAGAACTCCTGACCACCATGAAAACTATGTTGAAAGAAGAGCTGCTTAGAGAAGTGATGGGGAAACATGCCACCCAGTGCAGATCCCAGAGGGTTTGGTGTGGGAGCATCTGTAGTGAACTTGTCTAGGGATGCCCATACCCCTGGGCTTAAGTGGCCCCCAAAAAATCTTTAGCCATAGAAGGAATTTTGAACATAAAATCTGCAGGGTGGTCTGGCCCATTAGATGGGGCTGTTTTGACCCAAGAACCCCTTGATCTGCTGGCCTCTCCTGTGGACCCAATTTGGCCATGCCTGTTTGAAGTGCAGCCTTGGGTGCCCTGTGACTGCATCATAGCTCCTGCACTGAGAGGTCATGCCTGACCAGAAGAAAGGTCCAGTGTGGTGACCCCCTCCAGGCATCAGCCTGCCTCCCTCCTTTCCTCACTTCAGTTTTTCCTCCAGACTCATGGCCACCCTGTACTTCACTGTGCTGGTGTGTGTGCGTGCATGGGGAGGCATGGGAGAATGTCACATTCCCTGCCTTGCTAGTGCACATGTGTACATGCATTCTGCCCTGGCACTGCTGCTGGTGGGAGTATACTTTAGGCCCTCACCCCTGCTATACCACCATTGCAATCAGAGCCTTGGTAGACACAGGGCTCACTCACCTCAGCACCACAACACCCTGCACCTTTGCAAACACTGCCATTAGAGTACAGCTAAGCACAAAGAACATCAGATTCTCCTTAGCCCTGAGAAGCCACCTTTATTTTTTTGAGATGGAGTTTCACTCTTGTTACCCAGGCTGGAGTGCAATGGCACGATCTCGGCTCACTGCAACCTCCACCTCCTGGGTTCAAGCAATTCTCCTGCCTCAGCCTCCTGAGTAGCTGGTATTACAGGCATGTGCCACCACGCCCAGCTAATTTTTTGTATTTTTAGTAGAGACTAAAAATGGGGTTTCACCATGTTGACCAGGATGGTCTCGATCTCTTGACCTCGTGATCCACCCACCTCAGCCTCCCAAAGTGCTGGGATTACAGGCTTGAGCCACTGCACCCAGCCGAGAAGCCACCTTTAACTGAATGAACACACACAAAGCCAGTTGACTAAGCCAAACTTATATCACAATTGAACCCTTAAGGTCATCAAAGAAAATGAAAGAAAAATCCTAAAGTCAACAACTTCAAAGATTAAAGAAATATCAGGCCACAAATATAAGAAAGAACAAGCACAAGAACTATGACAACTCAAAAAGCCAGAGTTCATTTTTTCCTTCAAATGGCCATACTACCTCTCTAGTAAGGTTCTGAATCAGGCCAAGATGGCTAAAATGACAGAAACAGAATTCAGAATATGGATAGAAATAAAGATTATGAGAACTACCCCAACCTGGCTAGAGAGGCTAGCATTCAAATTCAGGAAACGCAGAGAACTCTAGTAAGATACTTCACAGGACAATAATCACCAAGACACTAATTATCAGATTTTCAAGCCTGAAATAAAAGAAATAATGTTAAAGGAAGCTAGAGAGGAAGCTCAGGTAAACCACAACAAAAGCTCATTGGCACAAAAGTAGACCTCTCTGTAGGAACCCTACAAGCCAGAAGAGACCAAGACCAATATTCAATATTCTTGAAGAAAATAAATTCCAGTAAGAATTTCATATCTGGCAAAACTAAACTTTATAAGTAAAGAATAAATAAAATCCTTTTAAAAAGGCTTATGCTTGGGAAATTTGTTACTACAAGACATGCCTTACAAGAGCTCTTGAAGGAAGCACTAATTATAGAAAGAAACAACCATTATAATTCACTAAAGAAACACACTGATGTACACAGACCAGTGACACACAAATAAGTCTGTGTGACACACAAACAAGCTACCATCATCATAACATGATCAAACACACACATATCAATACTATCTTTGAATGTAAATGAGCTGAATGTTCCAATTAAAAAGCACAAGACGGCAAACTGAATAAAGAGCCAAGACCCAACGTTATGCTGTCATCAAGACTTATTTCACATGCAATGACTCCCATAGGGCCAAAATAAATGGGTAAATAAATCTACCAGGCAAATGGAAAACAAAAAGAAAGATCAGGTTGCAATCCTAATTTTAGACAAAACAGACTTTAAACCAACAAAGATTTAAAAAGACAAAAAAGACTTTGAAAAATGATAAGGCACTAAATTCAACAAGAATATATAACTATTTTAGATATATACAAACCAAAAACAGGAGCACCCAAATTCATAAAGTAAGTTCTTAGAGGTCTTCAAAAAGACTTAGACACTCACACAATAATAGTGAGAGACTTCAACAACCCATTTAAAGTATCAGATTATTAAGAGAAAAAATTAATTAAGATATTCAGGATCTGAATGCAACACTTGATCAAATGGATGCAATAGACATCTATAGAACTCTCCACCAGAAACAACATCATATAAATTCTCATTGCCACATCACACATACTCTAAAATCCACCATGTAATAAGACAGAAAACAATCCTCAGTAAATGTAAAAAAATTCAAATTAGGACAACCACTCTCCCAGACCACAGTACAATAAAATTAGAGATAAAGATTGGGAAAATCAAGACTCAATATAATATGATTACATAAAAATTAAATAATTTGCCTCTGAATGACTTTTGAGTAAATATTTAAATTAAGAAATCAATCAAAAAGTTCTTTGAAACAATAAGAACAAAAATACAATATACCAGAATCCCTGAAACACAACTGTCAGTGATAAGAGAATAATTGATGCTGCTGCACACTCATTTCAAAAAGTTAGAAAAATCTCAATGTAACCACTCAACATCACAACTACAAGATCTAGAGAATAAAGAGCAAACCAACTTCAAAGCTAGCTGAAGACAGAAATAACCAAAATCAGAGCTAAACTGAAAAACATTAGGACACACACAAAAATCTAAAAGATTAATGAATTCAGGAGTAGATTTTTTTAAAGGTAGACTACTAGCTACACCAATAGAGAAAAAAGAGACAATCTAAATAAACACAATCAGAAACAACAAAGGGGATATTATCACTGATTCCTCAGAAATACAAATAAACATTAGAGAATATTATGAACACCTTCGTGCATAGAAACTAGAACACTAGAAAAAATAGATAAATTCCTAGACACATACACCTTTCCAAGACTGAACGAGAAAGAAGTTGAATCCCTGAACAGACAAATAACAAGCTCCAAAATTGAATCAGTAATATATAGACTACCAATTTAAAAAAACCCAGTAACAGAGGAATTTACAGCCAAATTCTACCAGATATAACAAAGAAGAATTTAGTACCATTCCTACTAAAACTATCCCAACAAATTGAGGATAAGGATCTCCTTCCTTACTCATTCTATGAGGCCAGCATCATTTTGATACCAAAACCTGGCAGAAACACAACATCTAGCCCATATCTTTGATGAACATCAATGCAAACATACTCAATAAAATACTGGCAAACCAAATCCAGCAGCACATCAAAAAGCCTATTCATCAGAATCAAGTAGATTTTTTCCATGGGAGGCAAGTTTGGTTCAACATGTGCAAATAAACAAATGTGATTCATCATAAAAACAGAACTAGACAAAAACCTCATGATTATCTCAATAGATGCAGAAAAGGCTTTCATTAAAATCCAACAACTATTCATGTTAAAACTCTGCATATATTAGATATTGAGAAAACATGCCTTGAAAATAAAAGCCATCTATGACAAACACACAGCCAACACCATACTGAATGGGCAAAACTGGAAGCATTTCCCTTGGAAACTGACACAAGACAAAGATGCCCTCTCTCACCACTCCTATTCAACATAGTATTGGAATTCCTGGCCAGAGTAATTAGACAAGAGAAAAAAATGAAGGGCATCAAAATAAGAAAAGGGAAATTCAGACTACCCCTGTTTACAGATTGTATTAGTGTTCTATGAAAGGCAAAAACTAATAGAATGTATGTATATATGAAGGGGAGTTTATTAGGAGAGTTGACTCACATGATCACAAGGTAAATGCCCACAATAGGCTGTCTGCAAGCTGAAGCAAAAAAGCCAGTCTGAATTCCAAAGCCTCAAAAGCAGGGAAGCCAATGGTGCAGCCTTTAGTCTGTGGCTGAAGACCTGAGAGACCATAGCAAATCTCTCATGTAAGTCCAAGAGTCCAAAAGCTAAAGAACTTGGAGTCTAATGTTCGAGGGCAAGAAGCACTCAGCCTGGAAGAAAGATGAAGACTAGAAGACACAGCAAGTTTCTTCATTCTACTTTCTTCTGCCTGCTTTATTCTAGCCATGCTGGCAGCAGATTAGTTATGTCCACCCCGATTGAGGGTGGGTCTGCCTCTCCCAGTCCACTAACTCAAATGTTAATCTCCTTTGGCAACACTCACAGACAAATCCAAGAACAATACTTTGCCTCCTTCCATCCAGTCAAGTTGACAACATTAACCATCACAAGTTTACCCCTTGTCAACTTGAACCTACACATTTCCTGAAATTATACATAATCTTCAAATTAAGACAATAATAGCATCATAATTATGCCTAACATAATACAGGTATTCTTCATCCATCTTGAAGTGCAATAATCCTTAATCTAAATGTTATTACATAAAGTTAGCAACATGTAAATGTTGATATGAAGTCAATAAACGTTATGTCAAATGATAAAGGAGAAAGAAAGGAAATGAAATATTTTCTTCATAAAAGTGTATACATGCACAAACATGTTCTTTACAAAATAAGAAGAAAATACTCATGGTAATTATGAGTATTACAGCAAACGTGTTCTTTTTTCCTTGAATTGGTGTTATATATTTATTTATTTATTTATTTATCGCATTTTAGGTTTGGGGGTACATATGACAAACATGCAAGATTGTTGCATAGGTACACACATGGCAGTGTGATTTGCTGCCTTCCACCCCTTCACTTATATCTGGCATTTCTCCCCATGCTATCTCTCCCCAACTCCCCACACCCCACTGTTCCTCCTTTATTTCCCCCCCAACAGACCCCACTGTGTAATGCTCCCCTCCTTGTGTCCATGTATTCTAATTGTTCAACACTTGCCTATGAGTGAGAACATGGGCTGTTTGATTTTCTGGTCTTGTGTCAGTTTGCTGAGAATGATGGTTTCCAGGTTCATCCATGTCCCTACAAAGGACATGAACTCATCGTTTTTGATGGCTGCATAATAATCCATGGTGCATATGTGCCACATTTTCTCTGTTGAGTCTATTATCAATAAGCATTTGGGTCGGTTCCAGGTCTTTGCTATTGTAAACAGTGCTGCAATGAACATTCGTGTGCTTGTGTCCTTATAGTAGAACGATTTATAATCCTTTCGATATATACTCAGTAATGAGATTGTTGTGTCAAATGGAATTTCTATTTCTAGGTCCTTGAGGAATTGCCACACTGTCTTCACCAATGGTTGAACTAATTTACACTCCTGCCAACAGTGTAAAAGTGTTTCTATTTCTCCACAGCCCCTCCCACATTTGTTGTCTCCAGAGTTTTTAATGATCACCATTCTAACTGGCGTGAGACAGTATTTCAATGTAGTTTTGATTTGCTTTACTCTAATGACTGGTGATGATGACCATTCTTTCGTATGTTTACTGGCCTCATGTATGTCTTCTTTTGTAAAGTGTCTGCTCATATTCTTTGCCCACTTTTTAATGGGCTTGTTTGTTTTTTTCTTGTAAATCTGTTTTTGTTCTTTGAAAATTTAGTTCTTTGAAAGCTGCTGCAATCAGCTTTCCAGCCCCTTGTCAGATAGGTAAACTGCAAAAATTTTTTCCCATTCTGTTGGTTGCCAATTCACTCTAATGACTGTTTCTTTTGCTGTGTAGAAGCTGTGAGTTTGATTAGGTCCCATTTGTCTATTTTGGCTTTTGTTACCAATGCTTTTGGTGTTTTGGTTATGAACTCCTTGCCTACATCTCTGTCCTGAATGGTTTTGCCTAGATTTTTGTCTAGGGTTTTTATGGTGTTAGGTCTTCGGTTTAAGTCTTTAATCCATCTGGAGTTAATTTGAGTGTAAGGTGTCAGGAAGGGGTCCAGTTTCTGCTTTCTGCACATGGCTAGCCAGTTTTTCAAACACCATTTATTAAACAGGGAATCCTTTCCCCATTGCTTGTCTTTGTCAGGTTTGTCAAAGATCACATGGTTGTTGATATGTTGTGTTGCCTCCGAGGCCTACGTTCTGTTCCATTGGTCTATATCTCTGTTTTGGTACCAGTACCATGCTGTTTTGATTACTGTAGCCTTGTAGTATAGTTTGAAGTACAATAGTGTGATGCCTCCTGCTTCGTTCTTTTTGCTTAGACTTGAGTTGTCTATGTGTACTCCCTTTTGGTTCCATATGAACTTTAAGGTGTTTTTTTTTCAGTTCTTTGAAGAAGGTCATTGGTAGCTTGATGGGGATAGCATTGAATCTGTAAATTACTTTGGGCAGTATGGCCATTTTCACAATATTGTTTCTTCCTAACCATGAACATGGAATGTTTCTCCATCTGTTTGCATCCTCTCTTATTTTGTTGAGCAGTGGTTTGTAGTTCTCCTTGAAGAGCTCCTTTATGTTCCTTGTTAGTTGTATTCCTAGGTATTTTATTCTCTTTGTAGCAATTGTGAATGGCAGTTCATTCTTGATTTGGCTCTCTTTAAGTCTGATATTGGTGTATAGGAATGCTTGTGATTTTTGCACATTGATTTTGTATATGGAGACTTTGCTGATGTTGCTTATCAGGTTCAGGAGATTTTGGGCTGAGATGCTGGGGTCTTCTAAATATACAATCATGTCATCTGCAAATAGAGACAATTTGACTTCCTCCTTTCCTATTTGAATACGCTTCATTTCTTTTTCTTGCCTGATTGCTCTGGCTAGAACTTCCAATAATATATTGAATAGGAGTGGTGAGAGAGGGCATCCTTGTCTAGTGCCAGATTTCAAAGGGAATGCTTCCAGTATTTGCCCATTCAGTATGATATTGGCTGTGGGTTTGTCATAAATCACTTTTATTACTTTGAGATAGGTTTCATTGATACCTAGTTTATTGAGAGTTTTTAACACAAAGTGCTGTTTAATTTTGTCAAAGGCCTTTTCTGCATCTGTTGAGATAATCATGTGGTTTTTGTCTTTGGTTCTGTTTAAGTGGTGAATTACGTTTATAGACTTGCAAATGTTGAACCAGCCTTGCATTCCCGGGATGAATCCTACTTGATTACGGTGGATAAGCTTTTTGATGTGCTGCTGCAATCAGCTTTCCAGTATTTTATTGAAGATTTTTACATCTATGTTCATCATGGATATTGGCCTGAAGTTTTCTATTCTTGTTGAGTCTCTTCTGGGATTTGGTATCAGCATGATGTTGTTCTCATAAAATGATTTGGGAAGGATTCTCTCTTTTTGGATTATTTTGAATAGTTTAAGAAGAAATGGTACCAGCTTCTCATTGTATGTCTGGTAGAATTCGGCTGTGAACCTGTCTGGACCTGGGCTTTTTTTGGGTGGTAGGCTCTTAATTGCTGCCTCAACTTCAGACCTTGTTATTGGTCTGTTCAGGGTTTCAACTTCTTCCTGGTTTAGGCTTGGGAGGAGGCAAGTATCCAGGAATTTATACATTTCTTCCAGGTTTACTAGATTATGTGCATAGAGTTGTTTGTAATAGTCTCTGATGATGGTTTGGATTTCTGTGGAATCTGTGGAGATATCCCCTTTATCATTTTTTATGGCATCTATTTGGTTATTCTCTCTTTTCTTTTTTATTAATCTGGCTAGTGGTCTCTCTGTTTTGTTGATCTTTTCGAAAAACCAGCTCCTGGATTTATTGATTTTTTGAAGGACTTTTTGTGTCTCTACCTCTTTCAGTTCTGCTCTGATCTTGGTTATTTCTTGTCTTCTGCTAGATTTTGAGTTTTTTTTTTGATCTTGCTTCTCTAGCTCTTTCAATTTTGATCAGAGGGTGTCAATTTTAGATCTCTCCTTGCTTCTCATGTGGGCACTTATTGCTACATATTTTCCTCTAGAGACTGCTTTAGATGTGTCCCAGAGATTCTGGTATGTTTTGTCTTCATTCTTGTTGGTTTTGAACAACATCTTTATTTCTGCCTTCATTTCATTGTTTATCCAGTCAACATTCAAGAGCCAGTTGTTCCGTTTTCATGGAGCTCTGCAGTTCTGAGTTAGTTTCTGAATTCTGAGTTCTAACTTGATTGCACTGTGGTCTGAGAGACTTTGTTATGATTTCCATTCTTTTGCACTTGATTAGGAGTGATTTACTTCCAATTATGTAGTCAATTTTAGAGTAGGTGTGATGTGCTGCTGAGAAGAATGTATATTCTGTGGATTTGGGGTGGAGAGTTCTGTAAATGTCTATTAGGTTTGCTTGGTCCAGGTCTCAGTTCAAGTCCTGCATATCCTTGTTAATTTTCTGTCTGGTTGACCTGTCTAATATTGACAATGGGGTGTTAGTCTCCCACTATTGTTGTGTGGGAGTCTAAGTCTCTTTGGAAGTTATTAAGAACTTGCCTTATGTATCTGGGTGCTCCTGTATTTGGTGCGTATGTATTTAGGATCATTAGGTCTTCTTCTTGCATTGATCATTTTACCATTATGTAATGTCCTTCTTTGTCTCCTTTGATCTTTGTTGCTTTAAAGTCTATTTTATCAGCGATGAGAATTGCAACTCTTGCTTTTTTTTTTTTTTTTTCCTCTCCATTTGCTTGGTAAATCTTCCTCCATCCCTTTATTTTGAGCCTTTGTGTATCCTTGCATGTGAGATGGGTTTCCTGGATATAGCACACCAGTGGGTTTTGACTTTTTATCCAATTTGCTAGTCTGTGTCTTTTGACTGGGGCATTTAGCCCATTTAATTAAGGTTAGTATTGTTATGTGTGGATTTGATACTGCCATTTTGATGCTAGCTGGCTGTTTTGCGTGTTAGTTGATGCAGATTCTTGATTGTGTTGATGCTTTTTACCATTTGGTATGTTTTTGAATGGCTGGTACTAGTTGTTCCTTTCTGTGTGTAGAGCCTCTTTCAGAAGCTCTCGTAAAGCAGGCCTGGTGGTGATGAAATCTCTGAGTAATTACTTGTTCACAAAGGATTTTATTTTTCCTTCACTTATGAAGCTTAGTTTGGCTGGATAGGAGATTCTGGGTTGAAAGTTCTTTTCTTTAAGGATGTTGAATATTGGCCCTCACTCTTTTCTGGCTTGTAGGGTTTCTGTCAAGAGATCTGCTCTGAGTCTGATGGGTTCTCTTTGTGGGTAATCCGACCTTCTTCTCTGGCTGCCCTTAGCATTTTCTCCTTCATTTCAACCCTGGTGAATTTGACGATTATGTGCCTTGGTGTTGCTCTTCTTAAGGAATATCTTTGTGGTGTTCTCTGTATTTCCTGTACTTGAATATTGGCCTGCCTTGCTAGGTTGGGGACGTTTTACTGGATAGTATCCTGAAGAGTATTTTCCAGCTTGGATTCATTCTCTTTATCACATTCAGGTACACCTATCAAATGTAGATGCGGTCTTTTCACATATTTCTTGGAGACTTTGTTCATTCCTTTTTGCCCTTTTTTCTCTAATCTTGCCTTCTCGTTTTATTTCATTGAGTTGATTTTCGACTTCTGATATGCTTTCTTTTGCTTGGTCAATTCGGCTGTTGAAACTTTTGCATGCTTCACAAAGTTCTCATGTTGTGTTTTTTACCTCCATCAGTTCACTTATATTCCTCTCTAATTTGTCCATTCTCGTTAGCATTTCATCAAAAATTTTTTTTCAACTTTCTTAGTTTCTTTGCATTGGGTTAAAACATGTTCTTTTTACCTCATGAAAGTTTCTTATTACCCACCTTCTGAAGCCTGATCTGTCATTGCATCACACTCATTCTCCATCCAGCCTTGTTTCTTTGCTGGTGAGGAGTTGTGATCCCTTGTGGGAGGAGAGGTGTTCTGGTTTCAGGTGTTTTCATCCTTTATGTGCTGGTTTCTTCCCATCTTTGTGGATATATCCACCTGTTGTCTTTGTAGTTGCTGACTTTCAGATTGGGTCTCTGAGTGGATGTCCAGTTCATTGATGATGAAGTTATTTCTGTTTCTTTGCTTTCCTTCTATCAGTCTGGCCCCTCTGCTGTAGGACTGCTGAGGTTCATTACAGGCCCTGCTTGCCTGGGGATCACCTGCAGCAGCTGCAGAACAGTAAGGGTTGGTACCAGTTTCTTCTCCTGCTATCTTTGTCCCAGAAGGATAGCCACTAAATGTCTGCCTGATCTCTCCTTTATGAGGTGACTCTTTGGATATACAGGGGTCAAGGAGCTGCTTGAGGAGACAGTCTGTTTTTTATAGGAGCTCAAGTGCTGAGCTGTGAGTTCCATTGTTCATTCAGAGCTGCTGGGCAGGTACATTTAGGTCTGTTGCAGCTGAACTCATAAACCCCCCCTTTTCCCCCCAGGTGGTCTGTCACAGGGAGTTAGGGCTTCATTTATGAGTTTCTGTTGTGTTGCTGCCTTTTTTTTTTTTTCAGGGCTGCCCTGCTCAGCAAGGAGGCAGCCTAGTCTCTGTCTGCCTACAGAGGATTTGTTTAGCTGCTATGGGCTCCACCCAGCTGCCGTGGGCTCTGCCCAGCTGCTGTGTGAACTTCCCTGCAGTCCTGTTTATATGGGTGTAGTTAGAACTGCCTTGGCAATGGTGGCCCACCTCTGTAATGGCAGACTCTCACTGTAATGGCAGGTTGCCTTGGCAATGGCAGGCTGCCTCAGCAATGACAGACTACCTCTGCAGTGGTGGAGTGCTTCAGTATTTGTGGACACCCCTCCTCCACAGAGCTGGATCATCCTGGGTTCAGCTGTGCTTGCTGTGAAACTCTCAACCCAGAGCATTTATAATTGCTGGGTTTTTGTGTGTGTGTGTGTTGTGGGGGGGTGTTCGGACCAGCTGAGCCTGATCTCCTGGCTCCCTGCCTCAGAGCCAATTTTTTTTTAGTTGAATGGTCAACTCTCTCCCACGTGTTTCAGTTGCCTGTTGAAAAGGTGCCAGGATCTGTGTGACTTCCTGTGCAGCAACTCATTGCACCAACTGAAACAGCGGCACTGAGATTTGTGGTACTTTTTTTTTGCCCAGGAATCTCCTGGCCTGGCTCCCTGTTTTAGTCCCCTTTTTAATCAGATGAATGGGTGACTCTGCCATCCCGGGGCT